>NW_012102699.1:3763203-3767642 GCF_000951045.1 Mandrillus leucophaeus
TCTTGCTTACTGATTAAAACATATGTTGAAAAAGCAATGTGTGTCAGATACTGTAGCTGTCTATATAAAACACCTAGACAAGTCAAATTCAGATGCAGTCCTTCAAAAGCTCAACTTTTTCCTGTATTATTCCAGAGATGCTGGAATATTTGATTGGAATATTTGTTTCATTAAAATCTATGAAAACAATTTCAAGTTCATTAGTGTAACTATGCAGACGTTCTAGTGAGCAATATTTTTTTGTCCAGAAGGATAATTCCAAGAAAATGTATAATGTATGAAAAATGAATGAAATATACAACTATAACTCAGGTCAGAAACACGTGGTGTGATGATTTAATAAATTGTACATGTCAATATAAAAATTTTAACTCTTTGAAATTCCTTTATCTCTCATGTTAATCCTTATATCTGTTTGACGTTTTGAAGAATAGCAAGTTGGTTCAAGAGTTCACTAATCAAGCACACACATTTTACTCTCTTTCCTCCCCAAATCCCATGGACATAAAAAAAAATAAAATAAACATGAGAATAAATCTATAAAGAATTGCATCATGGGAAACTGGCATCACCAGACCAAAAGAAAGTGCAATTTTGACTAAATATATGGGGTAAGTGTCTAGCAGAGTCATGTCAGGCATGAGAACTCCTGATCTAAGTAGGATTTTCCAAGAGTTGTATTGGTCTTCACAAGACGGGGAGGTACTGAGAGGCGAAGAGGCCATGGCAGGAAGGGAAGCTGGGGGAGTGTTCATGTGGAGAGCCCAACTTCTGAGATCTTTCCTTTTAAACCCCAATAAAAGAATCTTCCGACCAGGCGCGGTGGCTGGCGCCTGGAATCCCAGCACTTTGGAAGGCCGAGGCGGGCGGATCACGAGGTCAAGAGACCGAGACTATCCTGGCTAACACGGTGAAACCCCATCTCTACTAAAAATACAAAAAAGTTAGCAGGGCGTGGTGGCGGGGGCCTGTAGTCCCAGCTACTGGGGAGGCTGAGGCAGGAGAATGGTGTGAACCCAGGGTGCGGAGCTTAAAGTGAGCCGAGATTGTGCCACTGCACTCCAGCCTGGGCGACAGAGCGAGACTCTGTCAATAAAATAAAATAAAATAAATAAAATAAAATATAAAATAAACTACTGATCTGGTTTGGATCTGTGTCCCCACCAAAGCTCACATCAAGTTGTAACCCCCACTGTCGGACGTGGGAACTGGTAGGAAGTGATTGGATCATGGTGGCAGATTTCTCATGAACAGGTTCATATCATCCCCTTGGTACTGTCCTCATGATAGTGAGTGAGTTCTCACGAGACTGGTGGTTTAAAAGTGTGTGGCACCTCCCTGCTCTCTGTCTCAGTCCTGCTTTTGCCATGTGACGTGCCTGCTCCCCCTTTGCCTTCCGCATGATTGTAAGCTTCCTAACACCTCCCCAGAAGCAGATGCACCTATGCTTCCTGCACAGCCTGCAGGACCAATTAAAACTTTCTTTTTAATATATTTTTAATAAATTACCCAATCTCCGGTATTTCTTTATAGCAATGAAAGAACCGACTAATACAAATACTGAATGAGGAACTTCAGTAAGAAGGAAACTGAATCTCAAAAGATAAATTGTATGTAAGAAACATTGGTAAGCACATTGATAACGTGATAAATTAAAATAAATACTGGGACCTGGTGCCAGCGACTCACACCTGTAATCCCAGCACTTTGGGAGGTCAAGGCAGATGGATCACTTGAGGTCAGGAGTTCCAGACTAGCCTGGCCAGCATGGTGAAACCCCAACTCTACTAAAAATACAAAAATTAGGTGGGCGTGGTGGCAGGCACCTGTAATTCCAGCTACACAGGAGGCTGAGGCACGAGAATCACTTGAGCCTGGGAGGCGGAGGTTGCAGTGAGCCGAGATTGTGCCACTGCACTCCAGCCTGGGCAACAGAGCCAGAACCTGTCTCAAAATACATACATACATACATACATACACACACACACACGCATACATACATACATACTGAGTGTTGAGTAAGGTAGAGAATAGAGAATTCCCTTCTCTTGGCATGAGTAGAGAGGAGGGCTTGGTTTGGGAAGCCCTGTGTTAGGGGACTGGGATCCCCCATCTTGCATTCCCTTTTTAGGGTACTGATAGGCAGGAGAAAACACTTTGGGCTTAGCCCCAGATAGTCTCAACACAAGAGGTAGCTCTTTATGGGTAAATGCCAATTGTCCACACTTGGTGTCCATAGTGAACACTGGTGATCTCAAGCACAGTCTCCCCTCTCCCCACCCAGCCCCACTGGGGTAAGAAGGGTCCTTGTGATATGGTTTGGCTCTGGGTCCCCACCCAAATCTCATCTTGAATTGTATCTCCCATAATTCCCACGTGGTTTGGGAGGGACCCGGTGGGAGATAACTGAATCAAGGCAGCAGTTTCCCCCACACTGTTCTCGTGGTAGTGAATAAGTCTCACGAAATCTGGTAATTTTATTAGGGGTTTCTGCTTTTGCATCTTCCTCATACTCTCTTTGCCTGCTGCCATCCAAGTAAGAGGGGACTGGATCCTCTTTGCTTACCACCATAATTGTGAGGCTTCCCCAGCCACGTGAAACTGTGAGTCCAGTTAAACTCTTTCTTTTGTAAATTGCCCAGTCTTGGGTATGTCTTAATCAGCAGCGCGAAAACGGACTGATACATGTTGGTTCCAGCTTGCTCAATGCTCAGCAATCAAGAAGATCCCTGGGTCAGTCATTTGAAATACCATTTTATCTTCAAAATAGGTAAATAAAAATGATTAACTTGAGAATACAGAAACAGAGGAACTAAAATACTAGACAATAAATAACATATAATAAAAGAGGAAAACAGAGATAAATAATCCAAAGACTATTTGGAAGGGAGTTAAAGATATAGGCAAGCTTAGATTCCATTAAAGCAACTAAGTATGTATAAATTTAAGAGTGAATGTAAGAACAATTGAAATAGAATATATAACTTCCAAACTATTAGAGTCAAAAAATGAGAAATAATTTGATCAATCCAATCAAATTTTAAAAAGAAAAAAGATGCAAAGAACATATAGTATATAAAATGCACAAAATGAGATGATAGAAATAAGTTCAAATAGATCAGTAATTGAAAGTGATTAAAATAAACTCACCAATTAAGAGACAAATATTCTAAAAAAGAATTTTTCTAAGAAAAGGTTTAGAAAAATAAAATACACATATATGCTGTCTTTAAGAGATTGACATGAAACCCAACAGCACAGAAAATTTGTAGGAAAATATGGAAAATGTTATACTAACCAAAAGAAAGCTAATGTAACCATGTTAATATTAATAGCAGACAGAATGGACTTTAGGATTTAAAAATAAAATCCTTTTAGGGATAAAGAGGGTCATTATATAATAGTGAAAACTAATTCACCACAATGATATAATAATTTTTAGCTTATACAAACTTAATAGCATCACCTAAAAAGATATAAAGCAAAAATTAAGAGAATTACAAAATGAATATGATAAATTCACAGTCACAATGCGAAATATCAACATAGGTCTATGAGTAATCGACAGTTTGAGCAGAGCAAAACTATTAATCTTTATATAGTGATTACATAGAGAAAAACCTGTAACAAACAATTAGTAAGCACACATCGTTTTCAAACACGTATGGTATGTTTACCAAAATTTACCATATACTAGGTAATTCTCAGCAAACACTAAGAATTAATGTCATGCATACCAGACTCTCTGGCTACTGTAGAAAAATGTAGAATTCAATAAGTAAAATATAATTGTATTAAGTTTCTATTGCTGCTATAACAAATTGTCACTAATTTAGTGGCTTAAAACAACACCCATTTATTATTTCATAGTTCTGTAAGTCAGATAACTGGGTGCAGCGTGAATCATCTGGTTCATGAATCAGCATGAACCAGCATGAATCATCTGGTTCACAAGGTTATAATCAAGGTGTTCAGCTGGGCTGCGTTCCTTTCCAGAGGCCCTGGGGATGTTTCCAAACTCAGATTGTCGGTCAAATTCAGTTCATGCAGGTACAGGATCCAAGTCCCCACTTCCTTACTGGCTGTCAGCCCCAGGCAGTCTTTGCTCCTAGAAGCTGCCTGTACTCCCTCTCATGCTTTCCATGTGCCCTGCCTCCTGCAATCCAGCAGCAGTGATGAGTCCTTCTCATACTTCCAATCTCTCTGGCTTCTGCCACATTTCTCTGTTTCCAGCCAGAGAAAGTTATCTGCATTTAAGGATATGTTTGAGTAGATTTTCCCCACCCAGATAATACAGGATAATTTCCCTATTTTAAGATCCATCATCTTCATATCTGCAACTCACGTTTGCCATGTAGAGTAACATCTTGGCTGGTCCGAGTGCACTGGTGTTTACAGCTAATTGACCACAACCAGTTATAGATTTATTTGTTTCTTCT
>NW_012102699.1:3767692-3768329 GCF_000951045.1 Mandrillus leucophaeus
ATTTAAAAATAAAATCCTTTTAGGGATAAAGAGGGTCATTATATAATAGTGAAAACTAATTCACCACAATGATATAATAATTTTTAGCTTATACATACTTAACAGCATCATCTAAAAACATATAAAGCAAAAATTGAGAGAATTACAAAATGAATATGATAAATTCAGTCACAATGGGAAATATCAACATAGGTCTATGAGTAATCGACAGTTTGAGCAGAGCAAAACTATTAATCTTTATATAGTGATTATATAGAGAAAAACCTGTAACAAACAATTAGTAAGCACACATCATTTTCAAACACATATGGTATGTTTACCAAAATTTACCATATACTAGGTAATTCTTAGCAAACACTAAGAATTAATGTCATGCATACCAGGCTCTCTGGCTACTGTAGAAAAATGTAGAATTCAATAAGCAAAATATAATTGTATTAGGTTTCTATTGCTGCTATAACAAATTGTCACTAATTTAGCGACTTAAAACAACACCCATTTATTATTTCATAGTTCTGTAAGTCAGATATCTGGGTGCAGCATGAATCATCTGGTTCATGAATCAGCATGAACCAGCATGAATCATCTGGTTCACAAGGTTATAATCAAGGTGTTCAGCTGGGCTGCGTTCCTTTCC
>NW_012102699.1:3769614-3773322 GCF_000951045.1 Mandrillus leucophaeus
ATAGCAATAAACAACTGGAAAATGTCAATTAAAAGAATTTACAATAGCAACCATAAGATTCCTAGGAATAAATCTAACAACAACAAAAAAGATGTGCAAGACATGAATAAAATCAAAATACTATAGTGAAGGACACGAAATAATCCCTAAACAAAAAAATCTCCATAAATGGAGAGATACACTATATTCATGACAAGATAACAAAGAAGGCCATTATTTTCAAATTCATGTACATTTTCAGAAACACAAAAGGAAAATAAAATTACTAATTTTTTTAATTTGGTGTTAAGGAAACAGTCTAAACAAAATTAAGGATAAGTCACAGAATGAGAGAAAATATTTGTAATATACACATATAATGAACCAAGGATTATCTTCCCTAGTATATAAAGAACTCCTAAAATTTAATAAGCAGAAAACAAATAACCCAGTAGAAAAATGAGCAAAAGAGATAAATAGGCAATTCACAAAAGAGGAAAACTAAATAATTTAACCTTGATAATAATCAGAAAAAAAACCCAAATTAGAACAATAATAAATATTATTTTATATCCATCAAGATGACTAAATCTAATTATGTCAAGTTTTGGAGGTTACGTAAGGAAAGGGCAGCTCATATATTACTAGGAGTATAAATTGGTACAACTACAAACCCTAGTGAAGTAGAGACACCACATACCTTTCTATCTAGTAATTCCATTTTCAGGCCCCAACCCTAGAAAAACACCTGCCCAGGGAGACAGGTATATGGATGATCTCTTTGCGATGAATTTCTCAGGTGTTCTTTGTGCTCCTTGTATTTGGCTGTCTAGATGTCTCACAAGGCTGAGGAAGTCTTCCTTGATTATTCTCCCAATATGTTTTCCAGGCCCCCACTTGCTTCTGTTCTTCCATGTGAGATGGCTCCACCTTCCGCCATGAGTAAAAGCTCCTTGAGGCCTCCCCAGAATCCAAGCAGATGCTGTTCCATGCTTCCTGTGCAGTCTGCAGAATCATAAGCTAATTAAACCTTTTTCTTTATAAATTACCCCACCTTGAGTATTTTATAGCATTGCAACAATGGCCTAATACACTGATCATCTAATAAAGTCAGTACTGTTATTGTCGCATTATTCTTATTTTATCACTGAGAACTTTGAAGCACAGAGTGTTTTAAAGTTTTACACAAGATTGGTAGAACTAGTGTGGGAGCGCTGAAGCTTGAAGCCAAGAAGTTTGTATTAATGAGCTCATGACCCTTACGACTATACCATATGACCTCCCCAAGAAAAAGGCAGATTGAGAGTGCATTTACAATCTGCATGAGAGAGATTATGTGTGGGTAGCGATGATTTAGCTTAAATCTTTAGATCTGAAAGAGAAGTGGACATTCACAAGCAAAGAAAGGGAGTGTTCCAAACAGAGAGAACTCATAGGAATTACCTCTGGAAGCAGGGAGTACAGCATGCAGAATGGGATAAAATAAGGTCAGGTAGCTGGGGCAGGGATAGCCAGAGGGAGAGCCCTGTGAAAGGGACTGGAGGGGAAGGATGAAGGTTGAAACATGCAGGGCTTTTAAAAATGTTTTGTCATTACCCTGGAAAACAAATGAGAATTCATCCATGGGGTTGAGATTCAAGCATGCAGAGCTGGTTGGATGGCCAGAAAATGGATACAGGGACATGGAGTGATCAGTTGGAAGGCGAGGGAGAGATGACCTAGCGTGGTCCAGGCCGCCAAGGAGGAGTGGACAGGTTCCAGTGAGGTGGTCAATAGAATAAATAATAGGTTGAAAGTGAAGGGTTAAGGTGAGGGAGAAATTAAGGATTATTTTAGGTTTCTGACCTAGATAAAAGGACAGACAGTATTGTCACTAAGATAGAAAATGCTGAGTAAAGTCTGTGGGATATGATGAGGTTTCTCTTCAAATAACCCAATCAATCTTTTATTCTTTAATTCATAGTACCCCCTGCCTTTTTCCCTTTTTCCCCTTTTTTTCGTTTTTGCCTTTGTTAGATGCCCAGGCATGCCACAGCACCAGGTGTTATCAGCACCAGCTCACATTCCTTTCCTTATTTGGAAAGAGGACGAACTTTCTAGCTCATTGCAGACACTCCTTCCTCTTTCCTCTCTGCTTTCTTTTACTCTATCTAAAAAAATCAAATGTTTAGCCAACCGGGATTCGTTTAGATTGTACGATCCGATCCCAACCAATGGGGAAAGGGTACAGGGGCAGGACTTGTGTCAGGAATAAAGGCTCCCGTGCCCCTTTGTTCAGGTGTGCTCTCATGGCAACTGGCCAAGGAAGCATCCCTCTGCGCAGAAGTAAAATTGCTTTGCTAAGACTCCTTTGTTCAACTGTTCGATTTCCTTAGGATTTTGAGCATTATTCCTAAAAAGTCTGAGCATGGGAATAAGGGAAGATCCTGAGTTGGGTTTTGCACACCTTGGATTTAGAATGCCTTGGGAAAGTTCAAGTGGAAAAGCCTGGGAGGCAGTGGGAGACATGGGTCTGGAGTCAAAAGGACAGAGTGGTCCGGGATGGAAAGATAAATCTGGGAGTCATCTAGTGGTATCTAAAGCCGTGAACAAGCATGCTCTCTCCTAGGGTAAAGGAACCTGAGAAGAAACAAGAGTCAAAAGTGCAATTAGAGCTAGCCCGAGGGGGACAGGAACCTCCCGTGGGTGTGTTTTACTGGTGAACCTTGGGTAGCACATGTGTCACAGTGGGAAAAACATCCAAGATGATCCACTCATAGAAGCAGCTCAGGGACTCTGTCTCCACCACGACCCTGATATGTTGTTCACAATCCTCCAGCTGCAGGAGGCTTCACCAATGCGAAGTAGAGATCCACAAAATAACTCTATCCCTTCAGTATCCTCAAACCCAGGCCCACATGCCCACCCGAGTAGCCCCATGTGTTCTTGTACTGGCTGAACTGTGCCTCCTTCCCAATCCCAAATTGGCAAGTTGAAGCCCTGACCCGGAGTACCTCAGAATGTGACTGTATTTGGAGAGAAGGCCTTATGGAGTTGATTACATTAAAATGAGGTGATTATCATGAGCCCTAATCCAACCTGACTGGTGGCCTTAAAAGAAAAAAAAAAAAAAATGGAACACACACTAAGACACCAGGGATGCAGAAGCACAGAGGAAGGACCAATGAGGACGCCATGAGAGGGCAACCATTGCAAGCCCAGGAGAGAGCCCTCCAGAGCAGCCACCCCCTGACGTACCGTGATCTTGAACTTCCAGCCTCCAGAACTGTGAGAACATGGATTCCTGTTGTTTAAGCCACCCAGTCTATGGTATTTTGCTATGGTATCCCTAGCAAGTAAGCACATTCCTCAAGGCATTATGTCTCATTTTTAATTTTCTGTCATCTAAGCTAGACTTTTCTTTTTTCTGCTATAAAAGATTATCTGGCTGAGCATTGTGGCTAATGCCTGTAATCCCAGCACTTTGGGAGGCCGAGGTGGGCAGATCACATGTGGTCAGGAGTTCGAGACCAGCCTGGCAAACATGGTGAAACCCTGTCTCTACTAAAAATACAAAAATTAGCCAGGTGTAGTGGCAAGGGCCTGTAATCCCAGTTACTCGGGAGGCTGAGCCAGGGACGCTTGAATCCAGGAGGCGGAGGTCGCACTGAGCAGAGATTGCGCCACTGCATTTCAGCCTGAGCGACAGAGTGAGACTCTGTCTCAAAAAAAAAAAAAAAAAAAAAAAAA
>NW_012102699.1:3773927-3798766 GCF_000951045.1 Mandrillus leucophaeus
ATTGCATTGGGAGTTATACCTGATGTAAATGACGAGTTGATGGGTGCTGACGAGTTGATGGGTGCAGCACACCAACATGGCACAAGTATATAGATGTAACTAACCTGCACAATGTGCACATGTACCCTAGAACTTAAAGTATAATAATAATAATAAAAAACCCCTACCCACTAAGGATCACCAAGACACACCTGGGGTCAAAAAGAGGTTAGGTTTATCTGCTTCCTGCAGCAAGAAGAACACACGCCATGAGAACTGTGGCACGTCTCAAACTAGGGCAGTTAGACACTTACAGGGTTTGGGGAACTGGGGTTTGTCATAGCATGGATTTAGGGCAGAAGATGATGAGGAGGGTCTGAGCAGTGATGAGTCAGAATCTGTGAACTCAATGAATTTTTGCAACAATCAGTGGTCTTATCTTTAAAGACACAAGTCCTTGTACAGTTACTGTGAAATCAAGTTTGTGGTCTTATTTTGAACATAGGGCTTGGGATGAGCTGATGTTGAAAGGGTCATAGCTTGGATAGTTTGTCCTGCATGTCATGGTTTGGTACAGTTTGTCTGTTTTGCAAGTTACAGAACAGTTTTGCAAGTCGTGGTTTCTATTTATTTCTCACCACTCAGACCTCTTTGTGCTTACCTCAGGGATCCCAGACATGACTTAAAGAGCTGACATGGATAAGCGAGCCCTGGATTGGTGAAGCGTGACTATGCTTTCTTTCTGGGTGACTCCAAACTTTCTTATCTGTTTACAAACCACCATGATCCTAAGATGTGAAAGAAGCATCTTGGCATCTGAAAAACTAAAGATTCCATACACTCAATTAAAGCAAATTTACTTTCTCATTTGACATCCAAACAATAGAATTACATTAACAATTTAGCTCAAAAGTCCAAATTGGGAGTCTAAAGTCAGGCAGACCTTGATTCAATTCACATCTTCCTGTCTTATTACTTGTAGGATTTTAGGCAAATTACTTAATACCTTTCGGACAGTTTCATCACCAGTAAAATGGAATATATAATACTGCCTCTCTAATAGGGTTATTGTGAGAATTAAATAAGTTAATGCACATTGTCTACTTACTTGTTACTATATTACAAATAGCCCTAAAACTTAGTGGCTTAAAACAGCAATTTTATTTTGCTCATGGTTTTGTGGGTCAGGGATCTGGTAAGGGTTTGGCTGAGCATTCATTCCTGCTCCATAAAGCATCAACTAAGTTGATTCCTTTGAGGCTGGGGATCCACTTCCAAGAACACTGACTCCCATGACCGGCCAATTGATGCTGATGCTGACTGTCAGCTGGGAGATCACCCAGGCCTGGCAGTCAGAGCCCTCGGCTCCTCTCCAGTGCACCTTCCCACAAGGGCTGCTGAAGTTACCCGAAAGTCTGGCAACTGAGTTACAAGACACCTCAGTAGAAGCTGGAAGGCTTCTTTTAACAAAGCCTTCAGTCCCAGAGTGTCACTTCCACTGCATTCTACTAGTGACGCGTGTCACAAAAGCCAGGGAGGAGAATTCAACTCTACCTGTAACTGGGTAGAGGAATAAAGAATATATGGCCATCTTAAATCCACCACTTATGTAAGTGTTTTACATAGTAACTAACCACCGTACTCTGTGAGCTGGTACAGTCATTGGAGATATTACTGAATAGAACATAGAACAAAAGATAAAGCGCTTTAGTTTCCTAAAATCAGCATAGGAGCATGAAGTAGGTATATATTTTGATATCCTGATAGAACTTTTGTCTTTATTAACTCTATATTTCTTCAAGGAATGTTTTCCCAGGTTTCTTCAATAATCATAGTCACCATAAGTGCTAATGATAGTTTTTCAGAGGTATATGAATTCTAGTTTTGCTATTCTAGCTTTGTTGAAACATTTTTAAAATAATAACTTGTCTCTGTATTGCTCAAGAAGTCCATTATGAAGCATTCCCAATACCGGTTGTCTCTAGCAACAGCTCTCAGGCAGAGGGTGGGAAACAGCTTTCTCAAATATTAAGTTAAACCCTTTCTTCTCTGCCCAGCCCCTACCCAACCCTCTCTACTTCCATGGGATAAAGTTAAATGACTGGTGATCCAAGTACCTGAGAGAGGAGGCGTGTCCAGCCTTAAGAGATGAGGTATAACCTACCAGATTATCTTCTGGTCACAGATTTTGAAAGGAAGGACAGAAGATGTGGGCTGTCTTTCAAAATTGTCTTCAAATATCTAAAGGGCTGTCATCTAGAAAAGGCAGATTTAATTCCAAAGTAACAAAAAAAATCTTGGAGGAGTGTATGAAAGTCTTGATACAATAAACTAAACCTTCTCTTTCTCTTAGAGCTGATTAAAAATGGAATGAGGTATCTCAGGAAGTAGCATTTTTCCATTCCCCGGAGGGGTAGGTAGCAGCAGGGTCTGGATAACTATTTTGTGGAGATGTTACAGAAGAATTCCTGCAACTGTCGATCAGGGACAGGTTGTTTACATGATGTCCAAGTGTCCTTTGGACTGTATACAATTTACAGTCCAAATAAAATTCACTTCTTGTTTTCATGCCTTCTTTTACAATCTATGTATGTAAAATCCTGTCAGTATGTGATATATTAACCATTCCTTCCCAGGTAGGGAACGGCTTTGAGGTTCAAGAGACCCATGCAGCAGAATTTGGGAGAGTAATAATAACTCTTACCAGCAATTGTAATATGTGCAGCTGTAGAGTCATTACTAGAAGACCCAGTAGAATGGCTAACAGATCCTGCACACTCGTGCTATGGCAAAAAGTCCAACATGCCATACAAATGGAGATACATAGGAATTGGATATAATAAGATGTGACCTCTATTGGTTTGGGGGCATAGGAAAGTCAGTGCACAAAGTATAGTGTTTGAAAGCAGAAGGAAAGCAAGCCTGGTAGGAACCTTGAGTGTAGTAGCATTTATCTGCCATCACTAGGTAAGAGATCATTAGGATTATTGGGATAAAATATTGGGATAGTTATGGGCATGGTTGTACTATTAGGCTGGGCAAGGGCTTCAGTCACTAAGGAACAGGCTATCACAAGACTAAAGACTACTATCTCCACATAGATCATTCTCACAGGGAAAGTGTTTCATATTTACCGGAAGAATAATTAGAATCTTAATTATGAGCTCACCAATGACCTTGATATTGCCAAATATAGTTACTGTCCTCTGGGCTAATCTTACTATTTCTTTTAGTAACTTTTCACACAAGTTTTCATTTCTCTCTCTTTTTTTTTTTTTTTTTTTTTTTTGTTAAGATGGAGTCTCACTCTGTCGCCCAGGCTGGAGTGCAGTGGTGCAATCTCAGCTCACTGCAACCTCTGTCTCCCAGGTTCAAGTGATTCTCCTGCCTCAGCTTCCCAAGTAGCTGGAAATACAGGCCTGCACCACCATGCCTGGCTAATTTTTGTATTTTTAGTAGAGACGGGGTTACGTCATGTTGGTCAGGTTTGTCTTGAACTCCTGACTTCAGGTGATCCACCCACCTCAGTCTCCCAAAGTGCTGGGATTACAGGCATGAGCTACCATACCTGGCCACATTCCTCTTTCTTTCTTTAAACATTTTCCTCTCTTGGTTTCAGTGGTTCTACACTGTTCCTGCTCCCTCCTCTTTGTCAGTTTACTCCACCCACATTCCTTTTGCTGGCCCTTCTTGACATCTGTTGTAAAGACTGGGAGTCCTCAAGCCCCATAATAACTATTATTTTGCCATATTATTAAACACCATCTATACCACCTATACACTGATCACCCCCGCAATGTCTATCTTGAGGCCAGACCGCACCTAAGGGCTCCACGTATATATAGGTTATATATCTAACTGCCTACTTAACATCTCTACTTGTGTATTTCACATCCCTTAAACTCAAGATGTAGAAAATACATTGTTTGATTTTGCTCTTTACCCATACCATTCCTCATACACCCTCCCCTCTAAATCTGTTACTCTCTAAGTCTTCCCTATACCAGTAAATGGTGCATCACCATAGACTCAGTTGTTAGTCAGACACCCAAGAATTTTCCTTGACTTCTACTTCTCCCTTACTCTACCATATCAAATCTGTATTAACAAGTTCTGTGAGTCCATGTACAAAATATATCTAGAATCCATCCACTATCCATTTTTTCATAGCCACAATCCTAGTACCAGCTACAGCAGACCTTGTAATGGTCTTCCTCACAGCTCTCCCCATACCTGCCTTGAAGACCTTCAATCTACTCTCCATCCAGCAAACGCCAAGGCTCTTTCAAAAAGTAATTTGTTTATCTAACATGTATTTCCATTTCTCTCCACCCCAGCCCCAAATGGCTCAAAAAGAGAAAGGCTTACAGAATTTTTACTGGACTGTAGGAACAGGTGAGGTATCAGTTCTTACTATGTCTAAGATGCAACCTTTCAGTTCTCGTTAACTCTTTTTTTCTATTATTCTTTTCCTTTTCATGTGTCAATAAAATGCCTAGGAAATATATCCTCATCTGCCAAGGGAGTCCACTTTCTGACACGTGTCATAGCCAAACTAGCCCCATAGTGGTCTTTTTAAAAGATAAATCAATTCAAGTGAATCTTAAAACTTAAAACTTTCTATGACTTCCTTTTGAACGTAAAAATAAAATCTAACGTTTTATTGGAACTTATAAGATCTCACAGCAATGCTTCTCAAACTATCTGTGACAAAGAACCAGCTTGTTTTTCTGTTTTTCTTTTTTTTCTCTCTTCAATTTTCAATTCCTCTCTGATGGATACTTTTATAAGATAAAATAAAAATGGATTACTAGAAAAAATGAAACTAGAAATAAGACATCAAAATATAAGTCCAATTTTTTCATTAGATTGAAGAGATATCAAACCACTATGTCAAATCATTGAAAAGGCTTTACAAGCTTATTTTCAATTTCTGTATTTATCCCATTATGAGCTAGTTCAAGGACTGACACTGACCTGGTTTTGGCTCCAGCTTACCTCCCTAACTTTGTCTTAGAAAGTCTTTCCCTCCTTCACTCTGTTCCAGCCCTGCTTTCTATAACTTCAACAAAGAAAGGTTTTTCTAGCTTCAAGGCATGTTCCTTCCCCTGGATCTGGAAGCTTCAGTATCCCATATGTCTCACCTGGAGAGTTCCTTCTCATCCAGTCTGTCAACTGAAGAATCATGAGTTTCATAAATTTGAAAAAGAGAGCTTTTTTTAATAGATATAAAGGCTTGCAGCCTGCAGGGTAGTCTTTCTAACAGTCTGGGAAAGTGTAGCCTCCAGCCAGAAGCCAGAAACACACTTCATGGGAAGGGCAAGGGGAACAGGAATTGATGATGAGCAGGGTGACCAAATATACATATTCAATAAGCTAGAGGAGGCCCGGGTGCAGTGGCTCACGCCTGTAATCCCAACACTTTGGTAGGCCGAGGCGGGTGGATCACCTGAGGTCAGGAGTTTGAGATGACCAGCCTGGCCAATGTGGTGAAACCCCATCTCTACTAAAAATGTAAACATTAGCCAGGCGTGGTGGTGGGCACCTATAATCCCAGCTACTCGGGAGGCTGAGGCAGGAGAATCAATCACTTGAACCCAGGAGGCGGAGTTTGCAGTGAGCCAAGATTGCACCACTGCACTCCAGCCTGGGTGACAGAGCAAGACTCTGTCTCAAAAAAAAAAATAAGCTAGAGGAGGAATCATGAGTATTTATGAAAGGAGAAACAAGCACATGCACAATTAAGCTTCATGACTCTCTAAGGAAACCAGGTTCAAAAAATGGCAGTATTAGCATGATCCAAGGGTGGAGTTTTCAGCCCTCTGATGTCAAAAGGTGAAGAAAGGACATGAAAATCCACACTACTCATCCTTTGTAGACTGGTCAGAACCACTCCGTGGTTGGTGGTCTCTTACCAGGAAGGAATGCTGGTCAGTTGTGCTAAAACTGCAAAAAGGGGGAGCAGCCTCAGGAAGCTGGATGACATCAGAGGTCAAACGTTTTGAAAGAACTGGTTTCTTTACAGTTTGTGTACTTAACCGTTATTGTGAACTATTATGTACTAGACATTTAGCATACCTATGAGAACAGAACAGGTATAAATTATGAATGAGAGTATAAATTCTTTTTTTTCTCTCTTTTTTTATTATTATTATTATACTTTAAGTTCTAGGGTACATGTGCATAACGTGCAGGTTTGTTACATATGTATACTTGTGCCATGTTGGTGTGCTAATCACATAGAAATAATTACAAATGTTAATTATAAAATTAAGAACCTAACTATAAATTTAAATGTTATATGTAAGATAAATTTTACTCATATAGGAAGATAAGTAGGCTATTTTGTTAAATAAAAAGGCAAAATACAAATTATAAATATGGTGAATATGCCTAGAAAACCAGATTTGAAGAAAAGTTTGATTTCTTTGGGTAATAGAATTATCATGGATTTTATTTTTCTTCTTTCTATCTTTTTGTATTTTCCAATTTTTTGGCAATGAACTATTTGTGATGGGAAAAAAATATTTTAAACAAGTTGCGTATTTTGGAATACTATGCATTTATTTTAAATTATATTTTAGAAGAATATCATTAATGTGAGAAAATGGCCACAGTATCTTATTAAATAAAAACAATCATTTGGAATATTACATTCAAAAAAAAAAAAGAAAGAAAGAACTGGTTTCTATTTAGCCCTCAGGGAAGAAAGCCTGGTGGTGGTTAGAGAGGGGATAAGTAAAACAAGACGTGTCCTGTCTCCCATCCCATCATGGCCAAGAACTCAGTTTTCAAGGTTACTCTGGATCCTGTTGGCCAAGAGGGGGTCCACTTAGTCATTTGGGGGGCTTAGGATTTTATTTTAATTTATCAAGTTTCATTTTAATTCCCTTTTCTCAAATGACAATGTCAACTGAAGAGATTCTGTTATTCCCTAACACAGCCCCTGCTTCCTTTCTGCATACTGCAGATCATAATTCATATTCTTTACCTATTTATTGTTTATCTCCTAAACTAGACCTCAGTTAAACACAGGCAAAAAAAATGTTAGTTTTATTCACCGCTAATACCTGGCATACACTAGGCACAACACAAATATTTGTTGTATGATTGAATAAATGAATGAATTGAATCAATAAATAAATGAGCTTTTCTGATAGAGCACACTACTAGCCATGCTATCCATACATTTCATTCCGCATTTGAGCAAGGGCAGCCTAGCCAAAATGAACAACAAAAGTATGCAATCATTCTATGACTTCATTCAACTGTTCATCTTGTTGACCTAAAGGATAAACTGAGGTAAAATTAATACAAGTAGAGAGTTTATTGGACCAAGTTTGAGGACTGCAACTGAGGAGCACAGTTTCAAGTTTCCCAGAATATATGCTCTAATTAGCAGCAGCTACAAGTATACAAGTGGGTGTATTTGTTTGTTTGTTTGTTTTTGAGATGGAGTCTCGCTCTGTCGCCCAAGCTGGAGTGCAGTGGCATGATCTTGGCTCACTGCAACCTCCCCCTTCTGGGTTCAAGGGATTCTCCTGCCTCAGCCTCCTGAGTAGCTGGGACTACAGGCACGCACCACCACGTCCGGCTAATTTTTGTATTTTTAGTAGAGACGGGGTTTCACCATGTTGGCCAGGATGGTCTTGATCTCTTGACCTCGTGATCCACTGGCCTCGGCCTCCCGAAGTGCTGGAATCACAGACATGAGCCAACATGCCCGGCCACAAGTGGGTTTTTAAAGGAGAAATGAAGAGGCAGTTTCTAGGTTGTTTACCAAGATTTTACGTTAAAATAACATAAGCTAGATTGGCTATACATTTTTCTTTGTATCACAAATTCTAGGAACATGAAGATAATGGGTGAGTCAGCTAGTCAGGAAACTACATGGAAAAAAAAAGAAAAGAATGAAATGCCTTTAAACAATTGCTCCTGGGCATGGGTAGGGGCTGGGGGATGATCTGTGTCCCATATTCATGAATCTCCAGACCTGATAAATGTTGTACACCTCACAGAGCTCAGACTGCTCTGGGCTATTTTTTTTCCTCAATTTAAATCAGGAATTTTCTAAAAATAGTACTAAATCCAAAATTATTTATTGACACAACTATCTGCTATTAACTGATCTTCATGGGGTTTGTGTGCCTCCCCCACCAAAAAAAAAAAAAAAACAAAGTCATCCAGGTCTCTTCTATCCTTTTGAATAACTTCACAGATACTCTTTTACTCACTTAGTGTAAGCATGTGGCACTTATATTCCCTTCAGATAATACCATTACCCCACAGGGGTAAACACTTTAAGGTTAAGATTAAAATAGCACTATATTTTTTTTCATCAAGGCAGTTTTGCTTTCTGATGTTTTGTTTTGTCCTTTATCTGTAGACTGTGGTAGAATAATATGAATATGAAAGGCAAATCAACTCAAAAACAAAAATCTTCTCCAAGCATACAAATATTCTTAAAACCTTTGTTGAGAAAAAGCTTTGATATGCAAGTGGCACCCTAGTTGACTACTCTGACAAAAACAATGTGTAATTTAATTTCCTTGCCATTACCCTGAAGAAACTTAATTAAATGTTACGCCTCCAGAGAATATTTTTCAAGATGCAACCATCCACATTTGAAATATTAAATAAGGAATTCAGCAATCCTCAATTTAGAGAGTGGAGGTTACAGGGGAAGTTGGGGGATAAATTTCAGGTGCCTCAAAGCCAAAGCTAAACAAGGGAGCTGAGTCAAGAGTTAGATTTCAGAATTTTCAAACAAATAACAAAAAAGTTGGGGAACTAGGAGCTGTCCCCTCTTCAGCACTTTCTTGAATATCCACAGTTTCTTCTGCAAGCCCAAAGATCCAGGAAGAAGTCAGAAAGAGAAGAGGGGTTACTTTTTTTTTTTTTGAAACAGTGTCTTGTTACGTTGCCAAGACTGAACTCACAACTACTGGGCTCAAGTGATCCTTCTGCCTCAGCCTCCTGAGTAGCTGGGACTACAAGCACAAAGAGGGATTGTCCAGAAAGAGGGATTGCTTTAGATCCTTCCCCAGAGCCTAGTCTGCAGCTTCTGTTATCTAAGAAGTCATCACCAAAAGAGCCATCTTTCCAAGGAAACACTAACCAACCTATTGCTTTGTTAATGTTATTTATTGTTGTCTTCCCTTCTTTAGATATTCATTCCTTTAGGAAAGAAATCTTACCTCTATGATTCACCCTTGTAACTCAGCTAGAGCATGCCTTGAATACAAGAGGTCAATAAATATTATTGAATCAATGAATGTATATATGACTTAACACAAGTGTGCAGCAGATGATGAATACAGCACTGTTCAAGATGAATATACATTGAATTCAATTTTATATAAAGTTTTACACTAAATGCTGAGAAAAACACAACTGTAAAGATTAACCACAGCTCTTACTCTTTAGGCATAGATGGTCTAATTGAAAAGTCAAACTTGCACTAAGTGACATCAGCAAAGTGGTGAAGTTGGCAGCTGCAAGTTCTCATTTCCTACAGAAACTCTAAAAAAACAAGCATAAACTAACTATCAGAACCAACTTTTTCAGAACTCTAGCAAACAAAACTGAATGAAGAAAAAAGCACAACAACATGTTAGGAAAGTTTGTGGTGATTTTATAGCAGATTTGGTCTTAAAGCGGGGGCTGCCTACATTCTTAGTGTAGGACACTTTTCTCTGATTCAGGAGGGAGTGGAGCAGAGCAGATATTATTCACAAATCATGTATGTCTGTTCTAACCTGTCTGGGGACTACCTGAAGGAGTGATGGAAAGCAAACATCTCTTTTTCTACCTCAGAAATCAGTCCAAAAAAGCAATGCTCACAAATACTACAAGCCCAACTAACAACTCTCAGGTGCCTTGGACAAAAGATTACAGTGAAAACATAAAATAAGTTGCCCAAGTCAAAGGCTGAGGAAAATTTCTTTAGGAAATCAGGACATTCAAAAGCAGTCGTGTATACTGGGCATTTAGAAAGCCATGTACACACCCAGGACAAAACATGTACAGAGGAAAGACCTAAGAAGACCCTAAACTTTCACCTTGAGTTGCTCCACAGACTCAGTGTGAGGGTGGCTAACTGTTGAAGGAAGGGCACACATGCACATATACAGAGGCAGTCTGGAAAGATTAGTAGAGGTGGTTTTCCCTTTCTCTCCCTTTGTTTTGTTTTGTTTTGTTTTGTTTTTAGCTCCTGGCACTGAAGGAAATCTTAGTCAGAAAACTAGCTGAATATAAGCTAAGGAACAAAGACTTCTGTGACCTCACATGATAAGAAATATAGTCTTTGCAATAATAATTTGGAAAAAATACTAAACAAACAGACTACTATAACATTCAATAATTTAAAAAAATCACAAGGCATACAGGAAACAGGAAATTATAGCCCATTCAAAGGAACAAAATAAATTGAAAGCAACTGTACCTGTGGGAGCACATACATCAGACTTACTAGACAAAAACTTTAAAACAACTGTCTTAAGTATGCTTACAGAGCAAAGGGAAAACACAGACACAGAACAAAAGAAAATCAGGATAATAACATATGGGCAAAATGAGAATATCAATGAATAGGTAGAAATTATATAAAGGAACCAAACAGAGCATTTGGAGTGAGAAGTACAAGAACAAAAAATTTTAAAATTCACTAGAGAGATTCAAAAGCAGATTTGAGTAGGCAGAAAAAAGAATGGCCAAATTTGAAAATAGGACAACTAAAAATACTGAGTCTGAGTAAAAGAAAAAAAAAGTGAACAGAATCTAAGGGACCTGTGGGATACCATCAAGAGGACTGATATATACAATAGAAGAGCTTGAAAAAGAGGGACTAGAGAAAGGGGCAAAATAATATTTGAATAAATAATGGCTGAAACTTCCCAAATTTGATGAAATACATGAATCTACAAATCCAATAAACTTAACCAACTCCAAGTGAGATAAGCTCTCAGACCCACGCCAAGACACATCATGATCAAACTGTCAAAAGACAAAGAGATAATCTTAAAAGCAGCAAGAGAGAAGCAGCACATCACATAAAAGGGAGACTCAAAATTAGCAGCTGATTTCAAAAACTATCAGAAAATGGGCTAGAAGACAGTGGGATAACATATGTGAAGTGCTGAAGGAAATAACTGTCAACTAAGAGTTCTATAACCAACAAACAATTTTTCAAAAATGATGGATAAAAATAACATATTCTTAGATAAACAAGTGATGAGGGAGCTTGTTACCACTAGACCTGTCTTACAAAAACATTTAGGCCGGGCACGGTGGCTCAAGCCTGTAATCCCAGCACTTTGGGAGGCCGAGACAGGCGGATCACGAGGTCAGGAGATCGAGACCATCCAGGCTAACACGGTGAAACCCCGTCTCTACTAAAAAATACAAAAATCTAGCCGGGTGAGATGGCGGCACCTGTAGTCCCAGCTACTCAGGAGGCTGAGGCAGGAGAATGGCATGAACCCAGGAGGCGGAGCTTGCAGTGAGCTGAGATCACGCCACTCCAGCCCAGGCAACAGAGCGAGACTCCGTCTCAAAAAAAAAAAAAAATTTCAAGAGTCCTTCATATTGAAATAAAAGAACACTAAACAGTAACTCAAAGCCAAATGCAAGAAAAATAAAGACCTCTGGTAAAGGTAAATACATGATCAAATATTAAAGCGATTATTATTGTATTTTTTGTTTGTAACTCTACTTATTTCCTGTAGAATTTAAAAGAAAAATGCATTAAAATATAATAAATATATGCTTCTAGACACATAAAGATGTAATTTGTGATAACATAAGGAGAGGGATGACAGAGCTGTATAGGAGTCAAGTGTTGTGTGCTGTTAGAGTTAAGTTGGTATCCAATCAAATTAGATTGTTATAAATTTAGTTATTTGTTTTATTTTTTTAATTTTAGGATGTTAAATGTAGTTCCTGTAATAACCACAAAAAATCTTAAATATATATACAAAAGGAACTGAGAAGGGAATCAAAATGGTCTGCTACAAAACAACAAAAATCAATTAATCACAAAAGAAGGCAGTAATAGAAAAAATGAAAGACAAAAAAGGCATAAGATGTACAGAAGACAAAGTGACAGAAGTAAGTCCTTTCTTACCAGCAATTATTTTAAATATAAACAGGCTAAACTTTCCAATCAAAAGGCAGAGATAGGCAGAACAGATGAAAAACCATGATCCAACTACATCCTGTTACAAGAAGATCCAAAGATTGAAATTAAAAGGATGGAAAAAATATTCTATGCATCAAAAGAAAGCTGGGGTAACAATACTAAAATTAGACAAAATAGGCTTTAAATAAAAATCTATTAAAAAACACAAAGAAAGACATTATATGAAAAGGAGTTTATCAAGAAGATATAACAGTTATAAGCATATATACAACAGACAACAGAAATATTGACAGAATTAAAGGGAGAAATAGGCAGTTCAACAATAATAGTTGGAGATTTCAGTACATTTTCAATAATGGATAGAGCATCTAGACATAAAATCAATAATAAGAAAGAGAACTTGAACAACAACATAAACTAACAAGATATAACAGACTCATATACAAGACTTCATCCAACAACAGCAGAATCTACATTATTCTAAAGTGCACAGGGAATATACTCCAGGATAGAGCATATGTTATGCCACAAAACAAGTTTCTATAAATTTTAAGAGATGGAGATTATACCGTGTATCTTCTTCAATCACAATCACGAGATAAAGCTAGAAATAAATAATAAAAGAAAAACATTTTTAAATTCACAATATTCAGTATGGCTCTAAGGGGAAAAAAATTCACAAATATATGGAAATTAAATTACACATTCTTAAATAACCAGAAGATCAAAGAAGAAACCACAAGGGAATTTTAAAAATACTGAGAGACAAATAAAAATTAAATACAATATACAAAATCTTATGGGATGCAGCAAATGCAGTGCTCAGAGGAATATTTATAACTATACCCAACTACATTTTAAAAAATAGCTCAAATCAATAACTTAATTTTATACCTTTATGAACTGGAAGCAGAAGAACAAACTAAGCCCAAAGCTACTAGAAAGAAGGAAATAATAAAGATTAGAGTGGAGAAAAATAAAATAGAAACTAGAAAGGTAATAGAGAGCAATAAAACCAAAAGCTGTTTTTTTGAAAAGATCAGCAAAACTGACAAAATTTTAGCTAGACCTGACAAAGGAAAAAGAGAGAAGACACAAGTAACTATTAAATGAAATCTGAAATAAAAATGGAAACAATACTAGTATCTTTACAGAAATAAAAAGGATACTATTATGAATAATTATATACTAATTGGATAGCCTGCAAGAAATGAACAAATTCCACACAAATTACCTAAACTGACTCAAGATGAATTAGAAAATCTTAACAAATCTATAACAAAAAAGATCAAATTAGTAATTGAAAACCTCCGAATAAAGAAAATTTCAGGACCAAATTGCATCACTGGCGAAGTACCAAACTTGGATGATTTACCAAATATTTTAGAAAGGATTAACACCAATCCTTCTGACATTTTTCTAAAAAATAAAAGAAAAAAGAACACTACCTAACTTATTATGAAATCATCATTACCTTATCTGATATCTGTTTAGGTGATCAGACCCAACACCAGGCCGTGGGAGCTACAAAGTCTGGCAGAGTCAAAGGAATGAGAAAAGACAAGTTAAGAGTACACAAGGTGGTTCCAGGGGGCCAGCGCTGGTATGGAGGCTGCGAAGGCCCCAAGCTCTGGGAGTCCACACTATTTATTGGTGATTAAACAAAGAAGCAGGTGGTGAGGATGTGCAGAGGTGGGGGTAGAAAGGTAGCGGTGCATCAAGCGTTGCTGTGATGGTTTAGCATTTTATTTGATGCATATAGAATATGCTTTACTGCTTGAGATAATGGAGAACATGTTTACGAGCCTGGAAGAGCAACCAACAAGTCTGTGCACATTCCAGAGGCTACGAGGGGTTTTATGCCATGAGCCCTGGATTCTATCCAAGCCACAAGGGGTTTTATGCCCTGGGCTTAGATTTGTGGTGCAGCAGGGCAGCCTTCCATCCTTTGGCACAGAGCTTGGTGTTCTAAGGGCCATGAGGGGTTTTAGTCCCTGGACCCCGGACATCTTCCAAGACTCTTCAATATTATGACAGACAAGCCAGTCCTGCCTCAGCTCTTCTACCAACAATATCAAAGCCAAATAAAGCCATCACAAAAAAAGAAACTACCTTTTGAAAAAATGGAAAAGCACCTCAAGTTCATGAATAGAAAGGCTTAAAATTATCAAGATGTCAATACAACTAGGCAAACTACAAATTAATGTAATTCCTATAAAAATTTCAACAGCCTTTTGGGAAAAATGGAAAAGCCATCAAATTCATATGAAATTTTAATGAACCCCAAATAGCCAAAACAATATTAAAAATGAACAAAGTCAAGGACTTACATGTTCCAATTTCAAAACTCACTATAAAGCTACAGTGATTAAAACAGCATGGTACTGGCATAAGGGTAGACTATAGATCAATGGAATAGCATTGAGAGTTCAGAAATAAACCCATATATGTATGGCAAATTAGTTTTTAACAATGATATACAGTCCACTCAACAAAGAAAGAACAAGCTCTTCAACAAATGGCACTATAACAACTATATTTCTACAGGTGAAAGAATGAAGTTGGACCCCCAAATTATACCATATACAAAAGTTAACTTAAAATGGAACAACCTAGATATAAGAACTAAAACCATAAAACTTTCAGAAGAAAACATGGGAATAAATCTTGACCTTGGATTTAATAATGGAGTCTTAATATGACACCAAAAACACAAGCCACAAAAGAAAAAATAGATACATTGGACTTCATCAATATAAAATGTTTGTATATAAGGAGCATTATCAAGAAAGTGAAAAGAAAACCCACAGAATGGGAGAAAATATTTGTAAGTCATATATCTGATAAGGTTATATCCAAAATATAGTTAAAACTCCTAAAACTCAACAAGAAGAAAAACAACCCAATTTAAATGGGCAAAATATTTGAATAGCTGTTTCTCCAAGGACATATGGAAATGTCCAAGAAGTACCAAAAGGATATTCACTACCTTTAGTCATTAGAGAAATGCAAATTAAAACCACAGTGTAATACTGTTTCATATCTACTACGATGGCTGTAATTAAAAGTGGAAAATAAGTGTTGGCAAGAATGTGGAGAAACTGGAACCCTCCTACATTGCTGATGGGAATATAAAATGGTGCAGCTGCTGTGGGGAACAATTTGGTGATTCCTTTAAAAAGCTAAACACAGAATTACCATATGGCCCAGGAATTCCACTCGTAGGTATATACCTGAAAGAATTTAAAACAGGGACTTGATCAGGTACTTGTATGGCAACATTCATTGCAGCATTATTTACAATAATGCTGTCAATAGGTGGAAATGTGTCCACCAACAGATGAATAGGAAAACAAAATGTGGAATGTACATACAATAAAATATCATTCTGTAATTCCAGCACTTTGGGAGGCCAGGGAGGGCAGATCACCTGAGGTCAGGAGTTCAAGACCACCCTGGCCAATATGGTGAAACTCCATCTCTACTAAACATAAAAAAAATTAGCCAGGCATGGTGGTGAGCACCTGTAATCCCAGCTACTCAGGAGTCTGAGGCAGGAGAATCACCTGAACCTGGGAGACGGAGGAGGTTGCAGTGAGCCGAGATCGTGCCACTACACTCCAGCCTGAGTGACAGAGTGAGACTCCATCTCAAAAAAAAAAAAAGAAAAAGAAAAAGAATATTATTCATCCATAAAGAGAAATAAAGTTTTGATACATGCTATAACGTGGATGCACCTTGAAAACATTATGCTAAGTGAAATAAGCCAGATGTTAAAAGGACAAATATTATATTATTTTAATTAGATAAAATATATTGAATAGGAAAATTCATAGAGACAGAAAATAGACTAGAGATTGCCATGGCACTCGAAGAAGAGGGGAATCAGAAGTTATGCTTAACGGTGACAGAGTTTCTGTTTGGGTAGTGAGACAGTTTTGCAGATAGATAGAGGTAATGGTTGTACAACATTGTTAATGAAATTAATGCCCCTTTTTAAATGTTTTATATATTTTACCACAGTAAAATAAATTACACTAACAAAAGAATGTGAACAGATATCTGTCTTAAGAATATTTGCTTTTTAATAGAGAACTATATTTATTTAAGTAACATTTCTTAAAGGCCCTCTGTGGTCCAGACTCTGTGAATGCTCTAGAGCACAAGACAAGATTTCGGAGCTTAAAGAATTTACAATCCAGTAGAAAAGGTGGACCAGCCAACATCAACCCTGATAAATCCAGGGAAAAATGTAAACCTGGGAAGTTAGGCAGCGCACAACAGGAGCACCTAATTTAAAACAGATTGGGTAAGGCTATAAGATGAAAAAGGGTCAAAGCATTCCAAGAAAGAAGCGAAGTTGGCAAAAGCTGTCAATGAGACAAACTTCGGGCATTAGGGGGAAACTGTTAGTTAGTGGTTGAACAAAGTTGGAGCAGAACTGGGGAGGGAGAGGCCATTATCGAGGGGATAGTGAGGGATGAGGTTAAAGATACAAGCACAAACCTGACTAAGCTACACTGAGGAGTCCTTATCCCAGTCTACAGAGAAGCCATTACAGGATTTTATGCAAGATGGTAATACCATCAAGGGCAGCTCTATAAAGAATGGATTTAAGGGTGGTAAGACTAAATAAAGGGAGTCAGGCACTTCCATGAGCTTGAGAGAAAAATGTTTAGAAGATAGAGGATCTATCAATAATGTCCTAAAATCACAAAATACTTGATAAATCCTGTGTTGGTAATGCTTTGGGTAAACAGGCATTCTCATACAGTGTTGATGTGGGGCAATTACCCTATCATAGTAATTTGACAATATTTATGGAAATATATGTACATACTTAGCAATTTTTCAGGAATTCATCCCAGAGATAGACATGCTCTTGTATAAAATGAAATACATATAATGTAATTTATCACTGCACTGTTTGTAATCCTAAACTATTGAAAATAGCGTAAATATCCACCAGTTGTAGCCCAATCAAATAAATTATGGTACAGCCATACTCTGGAATACCATTTGACAATTCAAAATAAATGATAAAGCTCTTATGTAAAGACAGAGAATAACAGCCAAGATTTTTTTTTTTTTTTTTTTTAATAGGGTCTCATTCTGTTACCCAGGCTGGAGTGCAGTGGCACAAAAACAGCTCATTGCAGCCATCAACTCCTAGGCTCAAGTGATCCTCCCATCTCAGCCGCCTGAGTAGTTGGGGACTACAGGCATGGGCCACCACGCCCAGCTAATTTTTTTTATTTTCAGTAGAGATGGGATTTTGCCATGTTGTCCAGGCTAGTCTCCAACTCCTGAGCTCAAGTGATCCTCCTACCTCGACCTCCCACAGTGCTGGGATTACAGGCCTGAGCCACTGAATGAGGAGTAAAATTTTAAGCAATAACAGAAACAAAATAATCTCACCTCATCCCCCCAAAAAAGTGTAACATGTGATACTATTTATATTAAAAAGAAGGGACAGATTTTTTTTTAAAAAATGCTATTGCCAAGATAAAATTTTAAACAATAACAATAAAAATTAAACAAAGACCAGGCACGGTGGCTCAAGCCTGTAATCCTAGCACTCTGGCAGGCCAAGGCAGTAGGATGGCTTGAGTCCAGGAATTCAAGACCAGCCTGAGCAACTGTGGAAATCCTGTCTCTACAGAAAATACAAAAATTAGCAGGTATGGTGGTGCACGCCTATAGTACCAGCTGCTCAAGAGGCTGGGAGAATTGCTTGAGCCTGGGAGGTCTAGGTTGCAGTGAGCCGAGATTGTGCCACTGCCTTCCAGCCTGGGTGACAGATCAAGACCTTGTCTCAAATAACAAAAGAGCAAGAATTGAATATGTTACTATTTGTGTAAAAACGAAAGAAAGAGAAATTCTGTACTAAAGAAGAAGAATGCAGCTGGGCGCGGCAGCTCACGCCTGTAATCCCAGCACTTTGGGAGGTTGAGGTGGGTGGATCACCTGAGGTCAGGAGCTCAAGACCAGCCTGGCCAACGTGGTAAAACACCATCTCTACTAAAAACACAAACATGAGCTGGGCATGGTGGCGGACGCCTGTAATCTCAGCTACTCGGGAGGCTGAGACAGGAGAATTGCTTGAACTCAGAAGGTGGAGGTTGCAGTGAGCCAACATCACGCCGCTGCACTCCAGCCTGGGCAACAGAGTGAGACTCTCTCTCAAAAGAAGAAGAAAAATGTTAAAAGGACATTAGTAAGACAATTGGGGAAGTAACATTATAACTGTTAAATTTCTTGAGTGTCTTGAATGTGTTGTAATTATGTAGGAAAATGTCCTACTTTTCTATAAGCTGATTATTTGTTTTATCACTCATTCTATAATTTTGACAATGATTAACATAAAGCCCACTGGCCTATAGTTTCTGAAATCCAACTAAATATCTCCTTCTTTTAAAAATAAGCACGTTTGTTACCACCAAATATGAGCCTTTCTGAGAGATAATGAGGCCCTTTGTGCAACTGAATCCCAGAAATATTAGTTGCTCAGCACTCAGTTCTAAATTTCCTCCTGACCATCAGTCTGATGCCTTGGTTAGAGTTCTGTGACTTTTTCATTTTCTCTGTGCTTTAGGAACATACATAAGAATTGTAAAGGTGGATACCAGACTGGAAAAAAAAAAAAAGTTATATAGAACCACTGGGAATCTTTGAGTTCAAGGTTAGACATTTGCTGTCACTATTCCTTCATTATCATCAAGTATATTCCTTAATTAGAAGGCCTGGAGCACTATACCTAACTTATTGCCTCCACAGTAATTTGAAACAGAAAAAAATCATTAACATTTTATTTTAAATTATCTAATGCAAGTCAAACTGGAGTATAAAAGAGAATTGAGACACAATATTTTACTTACCAATTCAGAGAATTGTGTGCCTGGTAGATATACCTGTTCATAACTCACTCAGTCACAAAAACTAAAACAAAATAAATCCAGAGCTAGAAAAATTTTTAGAAATCATGTACTCTTAGTCCCGCATTTCAAAGATAAGCAAGTCGAAGCTCAGAGAAGAAGGGATTTAGCGTTTATTGAAAGAATATTATATGACAAGCATTTTTTTTGAGACGGAGTCTCCTCTGTCTCCCAGGCTGGAGTGCAATGGCATGATCTCGGCTCACTGCAACCTGTGCCTCCTGGGTTCAAGTCATTCTCCCGCCTCAGCCTCCCAAGTAGCTGAGATTACAGGCACCCCTGCCATCATGTCCAGCTAATTTTTATATTTTTGTAGAGATGGGATTTCACCATGTTGGCTAGGCTGGTCTTGAACTCCTGACCTTAGGTGATCTGCCACCCTTGGCTTCCCAAACTGTGGGGATTAAAGGCATGAGCCACTGTGCCCGGCCGTGACAACCATTTTACACATGATCTTGAAACTGTAACTGTCCTACTTGGCAGCCAATAGTAATCTCAGTTTTAGAGATGAGAAAACAGAGGTTCAAGAGGTTAAAAAAAACTTGGCTGATGCTTTTTAGTTAAGTTTATAGTTAAATCCAGGTCCAAAACTCAGTTCTCCCTAAAAGTGGATGCATTTTTCTAGAAGGGGAAGTCAAAACACTTTGCACTACTTTGAATTTTCTGAGCGTGTCTTGCTCTATTTGAAATTTCTGAGAATGTCTACAATGACATTGTTTAAAACTGTATTTAACGTGTTTTGTATTTCTGAATCACAGGGAGTAATTTTGTCAATGATATCAACAGACATTTTGGACCTCATGGAAGCATTTTAAAAACAGTCAATTAATTCTATATAAATAACAAAATAAACAAATCTTGGGGCAGGTTCATGCGTTTCTTTGGTTTGTAGGCCTCTGAGTTTGGGAAGCAATTGTTTGATTTCAGAATCCTAATAATGTTGATGATACCTTACCCGCATCCACAACTAGCCAGAAGTAACCCCATCTTTTTTTGAAATCTGAAAAAAAATTGTTTGTATGTCTATTTTAGAACTATTCATTATATATAATCTTTATCTATATAATATATATAAATATTATGTATATGTCCATTTCTGTATGTGCCTCCAATGAGGCTTATCACAAATTTTACTTACGTATAGCAGTCCATAAGACCACATGGTTGAAATTATACTGATCATTTATTCATCTGTTCATTCAAAAAGCACTTGCTTAAACCTGTACACAAATACTTATAGCTCTTTATAATTGCCAAAAGCTGGAAACAACCCAAATGTCCAGCCACGAACTGTGTTATATCCATATAATGGACTATTACTCAACAATAAAAAAGGAAGCCACGATTGATACAATAATCTCAAAGTCCTTATGGTTGAGTAAAAGGAGCCAGCCTCAGAAGACTACATACTGTATGATTCAATTTATATGACATCCTAGGAAAAAAACAGAACTACAGTAATGAAGAATAGATCAGTGATTGGCAAGGGGAAGAAGAAGGGGAGGGTGTGACTCTAGCGTGATAGCACAGGAAGTTATTTAGCTGGGATTACAGGCTTGAGCCACCGCGCCCGGCCTCAATACGTTTATTCTTATTCTCCAACTTTAAAAGGAAGCATTTTAAACATGAAAGTGCTATTCACTGCTGATAGATGAAATAAAGAAAAAGCAGAGTGAACACTGATCCTGTATCCTGGTTGTGGTGGTTACCTAAATCTATACGAAGTGTTAAAATTTGTAGACCTAAACATAGAAAGAAGTCAATTTTACTCTGCATTTCTTTTTAATGTTTAAGCACTTACTGTATGCTAGGCACTGTGCTATCTTGAGGCAAAAGCAATGACAGACCCTATCCTCAAAGAGTGCAATGAGTTAAGGCATGAATATAAACACAAAGTAACTACAACACAAAAATATTTGTTACCTGATAACTAAAAAATAAAAACAGCAAATGTTATAAGAAATTAAAGGAAAAATAGATCATTTCTAGCTTAACTACACAGAAAATGCTTCAGAGTGGAGGTTGCATTGGATCTCACTTTCAAGAGCCAGAAAAGGCCAATGATCATTCCATGTGAAAATTTAGACAGAGTATCTTGTCAATAGTGTGCAGAAAGGTGTCTTAGTCTGTTTTCTGTTGCTTACAACAGAATACCTGAACCTGGGTAATTTACAAAGAAAAGGAATTTGTTTTTTAAAGTTATGGAATCTGGCCAGGCACGGTGACTCACGTCTGTAATCCCAGCACTTTGGGAGGCTGAGGCAGGTGGATCACTTGAGGTCAAGAGTTCAAGACCAGCCTGGCCAATAAGGTAAAACCCCGTTTCTACTAAAAATACAAAAATTACCTGGGTGTGGTGGCACATGCTTGTAATCCCAGCCACTCAGGAGGCTGAGACAGGAGAATCGCTTGAACCCAGGAGGCGGAGGTTGCAGTGAGCCGAGATTATGCCACTGCACTCCAGCCTGGGCAACAGAGCGAGACTCTGTCTCAATCAATCAATCAACAATCCCTCAAATCACAATTTAAAACTCCTTATTGAGGTAGAGATGAGTAAAGAATTTTCATAGATTTTATAAAATAGAGAATAAGAAAATACTACATGGTAAGAATTTCTTAAGATTTAAGTATTGGCTTCTTTCATAATAAAGAAATTATGTTGAAAAATGAAAATGACTTATATACAGAATAAAGTAAGCTTATCACATAGCTTGTAGTAACAAGGAAAATGAAACAATACTGGATGTACATTGTTACAGTTTTAGTATTAAACCACAATCAACATGCAACAGAGGAGACCCACAAAGGAATGTGAACACAATGAGACTTTTATTGTGTATCGGTATGAATTATGTAAAACCATTATCAACAGCACAATAAAAAATATATGCGAGCCATTAAAATAAGCAAAGCATATCAATAAAGATTGAGGACGTGAAATGGCCTTGTGTTCTCATTCAGTTGAAGTAATTACAAATTTTACTGGGCTCTTGGTTAAAAAGGAAACAGAGTCACCACAAGTGTTTACTGAAACATTACCTATTTGCCTATTCATGATGATTTCATTCTTAAGATTCCTCAGTGGGCCTAAACGACAATGCTACTACTAAAGAAAGCCATTCAATACGTTTAGTCTTATTCTCCAACTTTAAAAGGAAGCATTTTAAACATGAAAGTGCTATTCACTGCTGATAGATGAAATAAAGAAAAAGCAGAGTGAACACTGATACTCTGTAATAGGACAGACCCCAAGGGATCGAGTGATCTTGTTATTGTAGTAATTAAAAGACCATAAAAATCAGGACACAAGACATTCAACTCCTGTTTATCTAGGAGAGGTAATGGGGGATGGTCAAAAAACATGGATTATAAACTCTGTCATCTCAAACGACATTTTGGTTGGCATTTCAATTTCTTCTCATATTAGCCACATTAAATCAGAAGATAAAAGAGTTTTGTTTGTTTGTTTGTTTTGAGATAAGAGTTTCACTTTTGTTGCCCAGGCTGGAGTGCAATGTCACGATCATGGCTCACCACAACCTCCGTCTCCCCGGTTCAAGCGATTCTCCTGCCTCAGCCTCCCGAGTAGCTGGGATTACAGGGATGCGCCACCACGCCCGGCTGATTTTGTATTTTTAGTAGAGACAGGGTTTCTCCACGTTGGTCAGGCTGGTCTCAAACTCCTGACCTCAGGTGATCCGCCTGCCTCGGACTCCCAAAGTGCTAAGATTACAGGCATGAGCCACTGCACCCGGCCTCAGAAGATAAAAGTTTTTTTAAAAAATCAGGCCCTTTCCATTCTCCTGTGCATGGCTAAAATGGAATTAAAGAAAAGGAAGGAGGAGAGTGCAGAATATAGAGTACCTGGAAAATTCACTCAAGGAAAACAAGCCCACAGTGGGAAAATGATCTCACACAGCAACACGATCTAGAAGAAAATACCCATGGCAACCATCTCAGACCCCTTGCTTCCAATTCCTCACTTGCTGGTCAGCTCTGGTATTGACTTATGTTTCTCACAGCAAGTCACTTCTGGGCCTCAGGCTCCAGCTATTAAAAAGGGGATGAGGGCAAGGCACTGGACTGGACATCTAAGGACTGTTTAAAAACAATATTGAAGAACAATTCTCACGTGAGCAGTTATAGTTTTCCTGCTGAGATTTCCTAGCAAGGAATAAATGCTTAGTAGTTAGAAGTAGCAGTAGTAGTTTCAGTTTCAACACCAGAGGAAAATAAATACATTAAATAAATAGTAGTGGTAGTGGTAATAATTAATTCACATCGCAGTATACCAGACACTATTGCTAACTAAAAATGAGAAATGGTGAGAGAGCTGATAAGGCATGATTTCCCATTTTCAAAAACAGAAGAAAGGCATTCACTAACTTCATACAGTATCTATATATGGTGGCCACAACATAAACAGTTTGTGAAACGCAATGGCTCATCGAAGAGCAAGAATCCCAGCACCGCCCAGAGCAGGTCTAAAGATCCGGTAAACATCTCCACCACACCAGACCACACTCACATACTCAGCTGGGCCCTCGAGTGCTCTTTCATCCTGAGACCAACCATCTGAACCCCAGATCTGAGACTAAGCACAGGGGTTTGTCACGCATCCTGATGCAGATGAGGAGTACCACACCCTGGAAAGTTGACACAACCACCACAGAAGGTTATGCTGTGATCTGAGGCTCAAAAATCAGGTCATGGTCCAGGATCTCTAAGAAACTGATGCAGCAGTGATACCTTGCTTCACACAAGGAGGAGCCAGTATCACCTGATCCTAATTTTGGGCATATCATGTGGACCAAGGGACCGGGTCAAAGTCACAGGCTCAGGATGACAGAGGACGGAATGCCAGCTTTCCCTGAACCCTGCTGTCAGGGTGACATGCCGTCTCTGAGAGCTTTCAGGGCCACGAATTTCCCCAAAGCCATTTCTAGTTTCAGTCAATGACCAGCTTTGCGTGACTCTTCAAGACAACCTGTGTCCAAACAGGCATCACATCCACATCTCATACTTACTGTTGCCATAAAGCATTTTCTTGCGGCCTCAGGAATTCCCCTTCTGAAATGGGTAGTAACAAAATATGCAATTTAGTTCTTTTTAGTTTGCCTTGTTGTTCAAAGTTAATGATGATTGTATGATACTTAACTTTTAAATGTCTTCAATTCTCTTTTTCTCATTGATGCTGTGAGACTAAATTCTTGAAGTTTAGACTTTATAGGGGAACCTATGAAGGTGCAAAGTCTATTCATTTGAATAACAGTATTGTCTGAATTTTGAAGTCATGTAAGAGCAGGATAGTAACACCTAACACCTTTCTGATTTCAAATAATCATGTATCAAACATCAGACCCAGGGTCTATCAAGCCTATCAAACCACTTGAAAGCAACAAGATGAAACTGAAACAGTGACAGAGACATTCTCCCTACTTCATCTTTGAATTACTCTATTAACAATAATAATAATAGTAACCATCTTTGAATTACTCTATTAATAATAGTCTTTTCCAGTTACAGACCTCTTCCCTGTAACTCAAATAAAGTACATTTATATTGAAAAACTCGGCCGGGCACAGTGGCTCACGCCTGTAATCCCAGCACTTTGGGAGGCTGAGGCGTGTGGATCACTTGAGGTCAGAAGTTCGAGACCAGCCTGGCTAACATGGCAAAACCCCGTCTTTACTAAAAATACAAAAATAAGCCAGGCGTGATGGTGCACACCTGTAGTCCCAGCGACTCGGGAGGCTGAGGCAGGAGAATCGCTTGAACCCGGGAGG
>NW_012102700.1:0-654 GCF_000951045.1 Mandrillus leucophaeus
CTGGAAAGAAGCTTTCTGAGAAACTGATTTGTGATGTGTGACTTCCACTCACAGAGTTACATGTGTATTTCGTGGATCCTTTTGCTAGCCTTATTTCTGTGGAATCTGAGAACAGATATTTCGGATCCCTTTCAACACTATAGCGCCAAAGGACATATCCTCCGAAACAAAGACAAAGAAGCTTTCTTTGAAACCTCTTTGTGTTCTGTGAAATCATCTCACAGAGTTACAACTTTCCCCTCAAGAAGCCTTTCCCTAAGAGTTCTTGCGGAGTTTTCAAAGTGATATTTGGAATCCCATAGAGGGCTATGGTGAAAATGGAAATATCCTCAGATCATTTCTGGAAAGAAGCATTCTGAGAAATTGCTTCGTGTTTTGTTAATTAATATCACAGCGTTACAGCTTTCCTCTCAAGAAGCTGCTCACTAAGCCTTTTCTTGTGGAAATCGCAAAGTGATCTTTGGAAGCCCATAGAGGGCTATGGTGAAAAAGAAAATATCCTCCGAGAAAAACTGGAAAAAAGGTTTCTGAGAAACTGCTTTTTGACTTGTCACTTCCACTCACAGAATTACATCTGTATTTCGTGGATTTCTTTGCTAGCCTTATTTCTGTGGAATCTGAGAACAGATATTTCGGATCCCTTTGAAGACTACA
>NW_012102700.1:818-1140 GCF_000951045.1 Mandrillus leucophaeus
ACTTCTTTGTGTTCTGTGAAATCATCTCACAGAGTTACAGCTTTCCCCTCAAGAAGACTTTCGCTAACACAGTTCTTGTGGAATTGCAAAGTGATATTTGGAAGCCCATAGAGGGCTAGGTGAAAAAGGAAATATCCTCAGATGAAAACTGGAAAGAAACTTTCTGAGAAACTGCTTGGTGTTCTCTTATTTCATCTCATAGAGTTACAGCTTTCACCTCAAGAAGCCGCTCGCTAAGCCTGTTCTTATGGAATTCTCAAAGTGATATTTGGAAGCCCATAGAGGGCTATGGTGAAAAAGAAAATATCCTCAGAGAAAAACT
>NW_012102700.1:1190-1752 GCF_000951045.1 Mandrillus leucophaeus
GGATCTCTTTGCTAGCCTTATTTCTGTGGAATCTGAGAACAGATATTTCGGATCCCTTTGAGGACTACAGGGCCAAAGGAAATATCCTCCGATAATGAAGAGAAAGAAGCTTTCTGAAAAACTTCTTTGTGTCCTGTGAAATCATTTCACAGAGTTACAGCTTTCCCCTCAAGAAGCCTTTCGCTAACACAGTTCTTGTTGAATTTGAAAAGTGATAATTGGAAGCCCATAGAGGGCTATGATGAAAAAGGGAATATCCTCAGATGAAATCTGGAAAGAAGCTTTCTGAGAAACTGCTTGGTGTTCTGTTAATTCATCTCACAGAATTACAGCTTTCGTCTCAAGAGGCCGCTCGCTAAGCCTGTTCTTGTGGAATTCGCAAAGTGATATTTGGAAGACCTTAGAGCGCTTTGATGAAAAAGAAAATATCCTCAGAGAAAAAAAGGAAAGAAGCTTTCTGAGAAACTGCTTTGTGATGTGTGACTTCCACTCACAGAGTTACATCTGTATTTCGTGTATCTCTTTGCTAGCCTTATTCCTGTGGAATCTGAGAACAGATATT
>NW_012102700.1:2926-3916 GCF_000951045.1 Mandrillus leucophaeus
ACAGTTCTTGTGGAATTTTCAAAGTGATATTTGGAAACCCATAGAGGGCTTTGGTGAAAAAGGAAATATTCTCAGATGAAATCTGGAAAGAAGCTTTCTGAGAAACTGCTTAGTGTTCTGTTAATTCATCTCACAGAATTGCAGCTTTCGTCTCAAGAAGCCGCTCGCTAAGACTGTTCTTTTGGAATTCGCAAAGTGATATTTGGAAGCCCATAGAGCGCCTTGATGAAAACGAAAATATCCTCAGAGAAAAACTGGAAAGAAGCTTTCTGAGAAACTGCTTTGTGATGTGTGACTTCCACTCACAGAGTTACATGTGTGTTTCGTTGATCTCTTTGCTGGCCTTACTTCTGTGGAATCTGAGAACAGATATTTCGGATCCCTTTGAGGAGTATAGGGCCAAAGGAAATATCCTCGGAGAAAAAAGAGAAAGAAGTTTTCTGAGAAACTACTTTGTGTTCTGTGAAATCATCACACAGAGTTACAGCTTTCCCCTCAAGAAGCCTTTCGCTAGACAGCTCTTGTGGAATTTGCAAAATGATATTTGGAAGCCCATAAAGGGCTATGGTGAGAAAGGAAATGTCCTCATATGAAACCTGGACAGAAGCTTGCTGGGAAGCTCTTTAGTGTTCTGTTAATTCACCTCACAAACTTACAGCTTTCTCCTCAAGAAGCCGCTCGCTAACCCTGTTCTTGTGGAATTCGCAAAGTGATATTTGGATGCCCATGGAGCGCTGTGGTGAAAAAGAAAATATCCTCAGTTAAAAACTGGAAGGAAGCTTTCTGAGAAATTTCTTTGTGATGTGTGACTTCCAATCACAGAGTTACATCTGTATTTCGTGGATCTCTTTGCTGATCTTATTCCTGTGGAATATGAGAACAGATATTTCGGATCCCTTTGAAGACTCTAGGGCCAAAGGAAATATCCTCCGATAACAAAGAGAAAGAAGCTTTCTGAGACACTTCTTTGTGTTCTTTGAAATCATCTCA
>NW_012102701.1:0-347 GCF_000951045.1 Mandrillus leucophaeus
TTTCATCTGAGGATATTTCCTTTTTCACCATAGTCCTCCATGGGCTTGCAAATATCACTTTGCAAATTTCACAAGAACAGTCTTAGCGAAAGGCTTCCTGAGGGGAAAGCTGTAAATCTGTGAGATTATTTTACAGAACACAAAGAAGTTTCTCAGAAAGCTTCTTTCTCTTTGTTATCGGAGGATATTTCCTTTGTCCCTATAGTCTTCAAAGGAATCCGAAATGTCCGTTCTCAGATTCCACAGGAATAAGGCTAGCAAAGAGATCAACGAAATACAGATGTAACTCTGTAAGTGGAACTCACACATCACAAAGACGTTTCTCAGAAAGCTTCTTTCCAGCTTTT
>NW_012102701.1:683-961 GCF_000951045.1 Mandrillus leucophaeus
TAGCGAAAGGCTTCTTGAGGGGAAATATGTAACTCTGTGTAGTGATTTCACAGAACACAAAGAAGTGTCTCAGAAACATTCTTTCTCTTTGTTATCGGAGGATATTTCCTTTGGCTCTATAGTCTTCAAAGGGATCCGAAATATCCGTTCTCAGATTCCAGAGGAATAAGGCTAGCAAACAGATCCACGAAATACAGCTGTAACTCTGTGAATGCAAGTCACACATCCCAAAGCAGTTTCTCAGAAAGCTTCTTTCCAGTGTTTCTCTGAGGATATTT
>NW_012102701.1:1011-1580 GCF_000951045.1 Mandrillus leucophaeus
GAGGATATTTTCTTTTTCACCATAGCCCTCTATGGGCTTCCAAATATCACTTTGCAAATTCCACAAGAACAGGCTTAGCGAACGGCTTCTTGAGGTGAAAGCTGTAATTCTGTGAGATGAATTAACAGAACACTAAGAAGTTTCTCAGAAAGCGTCTTTCCAGTTTTCATCTGAGGATATTTCCTTTTTCACCATAGCCCTCCATGGGCATCCCAATATCACTTTCCAAATTCCACAAGTACAGTATAAGCGAAAAGATTCTTGAGGGGAAAGCTGTAACTCTATGAGATGATTTCACAGAACACCAAGAAGATTCTCAGAAAGCTTCTTTCTCTTTGTAATCGGAGGATATTTCCTTTGGCCCTATAGACTTCAAAGGGATCCGAAATATCAGTTCTCAGATTCCACAGAAATAAATCTAGCAACAAATCCACGAAATACAGATGTATCACTGCGAGTGGAAGTCACACACCACAAAGCAGTTTCTGAGAAAACTTCATTCCAGTTTTTCTCTGAGGATATTTTCTTTTTCACCATAGCCCTCTATGGGCTTCCAAATATCACTTTGC
>NW_012102701.1:5602-6009 GCF_000951045.1 Mandrillus leucophaeus
TTCTTTCCAGTTTTTCTCTGAGGATATTTTCTTTTTCACCTCAGCCCTCTATGCTCTTCCAAATATCACCTTGTAAATTCCACAAAAGAGGCTTAGCGAACGGTTTCTTGAGGGGAAAGCTGTAACTCTGTGAGATGAACTAACAAAACACTAAGCAGTTTCTCAGAAAGCTTCTTTCCAGTTTTCTTCTGAGGATATTTCCTTTTTCACCATAGTCCTCCATGGGCTTGCAAATATCACTTTGCAAATTTCACAAGAACAGTCTTAGCGAAAGGCTTCTTGAGGGGAAAGCTGGAACTCTGTGAGATGATTTCACAGAACACAAAGAAGTTTCTCAGAAAGCTTCTTTCTCTGTGTTCTCGGAGGATATTTCCTTTGTCCCTATAGTCTTCAAAGGGATCCGAAAT
>NW_012102702.1:0-2328 GCF_000951045.1 Mandrillus leucophaeus
CTAACCACTGAGAAGCCTGCTTGCAAGACTGCCTGTTGGCCTGAAACATTCTATGGGTGCCTGGATGTGGGGAGTGTTCCCAAAGTTCCCTAATTCATTAGGTGGCTCATACTGGGCCTGAATTGTTTTATACAATGCGGTTTATGCTGAGCGCTGAGTTTCTTCTGGGAGTACGGCATTTTGGAACATGCTGTCCAGAAGGTGCTTATGGGACTAGCCTTCAGTAACTCTTGGGGACTGAGTTCCTCCCGAGTGGACCACGCTTCCTGTGTGGGGTTCCAACTCACTGCTGGAAGAACTGAGCCCACCCTTTGTGGCTCCATGAAAAGAGATCTTTTTTTTTTTTGAGACACAGTCTCGCTCTGTCGCCCAGGCTGGAGTACAGTAGCGCAATCTCAGCTCATTGCAACCTCTGCCTACTGAGTTCAAGTGATTCTCCCACCTTGACCTTCTGAGTAGCTGGGATTATAGGTGTGTGCCACCACGCACAGCTAATTTTTGTATTTTTTTGGTAAAGATGGGGTTTCACCATGTTGGCCAGGCTGGTCTTCAACTCCTGACCTCAGGGCAATTTGCTGGCCTTGGTCTCCCAAAGTGCTGGGATTACAGGTGCCAGCCACCGTTCCCGGCCGAGAGAGACTGTTTGGAGCTCACCCCTGCTCTCCTCTGGACTCCACCATGTGCCTGTTTCCTTTGCTGATGTCGTTCTGTGTCCTGCTATAACAAACCACAGCTGCAAGTGCGACTGTACGCTGAGTTCTGTGAGTCCTCCCAGCAAATCGCTGAGCGCAGGGGTGGTCTTGGAGACCACCGACACAACACACGATAGATCACTGCAGCTATTAAAGAATGTGCTAGATGGCCAGGCACGGTGGCTCACACCTGTAATCTCAGCACTTTGGGAGGCCAAGGCAGGCAGATCACTTGAGGTCAGGAGTTCAGGACCAGCCTGGTCAACATGGTGAAACCCCGTCTCTACTAAAAATACAAAAATTAGCTGGGTGTGGTGGCACACACCTATAATCCCAGCTACTCAGGAGGCTGAGGTTGGAGAATCGCTTGAACCCGGAAGGCAGAGGTTGCAGTGAGCCAAGATCCCATCACTGCACTCCAGCCTGGGTGACAGAGTGAGGCCCTGTCTCAAAAATAAATAAATAATAAGTAAATAATAAAAACAGAAAATGTAAAAATTGAATATGTACACAAGTAAGAACCAGACGGTAGCAAGGATAAATGAAAATGATTTGACTTCAGGATAAGAAAATGAGCAACTTCTTTTTAAATTTTTGTTACTTCAATATGGCATCTGTAATATATTAAATATTCCTTTTTTTTTTTTTGAGACGGAGTCTCGCTCTGTTCCCCAGGCTGGAGTGCAGTGGCGCGATCTGGGCTCACTGCAAGCTCCGCCTCCCGGGCCGACGCCATTCTCCTGCCTCAGCCTCCCGAGTAGCTGGGAACACAGGCACCCGCATCCACGCCCGGCTAATTTTTTGTATTTTTAGTAGAGACGGGGTTTCACCGTGTTAGCCAGGATGGTCTCGATCTCCTGACCTTGTGATCCACCCACCTCAGCCTCCCAAAGTGCTGGGATTACAGGCGTGAGTCACCGCGCCCGGCTGCACTGCTAATTTTTTTGTACAGATGAGGATCTTGCTACGTTGCCCAGGCTGGTCTCTAACTCCTGGCCTTAAGTGATCCTCCTGCCTCAGCCTCCCAAAGTGCTCGGATTACAGGTGTGAGTGACCAGGCCCAACCTAGATTCTTTCAAAGTTCTCTTTTTTCATTCACAAAGGTAACACTAGAGTCACCCCAGCAATTTATTTTCAGAAAGTTGAAGTTTTCATTTATGAACATGTTTAAAGAATGTTGAGTGGGTGCGGTGCCTCATGCCTGTAATCCCAGCACTTTGGGAAGCCGAGGTGGGAGGATCACATGAGTCCAGGAGTCCAATCCCAGCCTGGGCAAAATAGCGAGACCTCGTCTCTACAAAAAATGTAAGAATTAAAAAATTAGCCAGGTATGGTGGCGCACATCTGTAGTCCCAGCTACCCAGGAGACAGAGGAGGGAGGATCCCTTTGAGCACAGGAGATGGAGGCTGCAGCGAGCTAGGATCACACCACTGCAGTCCACCCTGGGTGACAGAGCGAGATCCTGGCTCTAGGAAAAATAAAATGCTATGGTCATCTCAAGTACATCTTGCAGAGAAAATTTCCATGAGACTGCATTCTATAAAATCAATAGTAAAATCTAACTCGATGTCCTCATATTTAATCCTTAATACTTTTCAGAAACCTCTTCGGCTGTGAGAAGATACACTTGGGCTT
>NW_012102702.1:7873-9645 GCF_000951045.1 Mandrillus leucophaeus
AGCCTCTCAAGTTGCTGGGACTATAGGCGTACACCACCATGCCCAGAGAATTTAAAAAAATTTTTTTTGGTAGAGACAGGGTCTCCCTAGGTTGCCCAGGCTGGTCTTGAACTCCTGGGCTCAAGCGATCCTCCTGCTTTGGGCTTCCAAAGCACTGGGATTACAAGCGTGAGCTACCACGTCCGGCCAGGAAGTTTCAAATCTAAACCTAACGATCTTGTCCAGGAGACCCAGAAAGTCTTCCCAGGACACCCCGGGAATCCTTGGACTTCCTGACTAGTGCTGCAGCAGAGCTGCTGTGGAACGAGGACACAGCGCCAGGAGACGGGTGCAGGGTAGCCAGCATGACCGTACGGTCACCCGCGCAGAACACCAAGCTCACAGGTGCACAGCGACAGCCCACCACAAAGGCACCACTGCTCACCGTCACGCTCTGGTAGCCCTTCTGGCAGGCCAGGTGGAGTGGAGTGGCCCCGTGGTAGTCTGTGGCGTTTACCACGGCGCCTTTGGAAACCAGGAGGTCGATGAGGGATGCCTGCCCTGCGGAGCAGAAGGCACAATGGAGAAGGAAGGCACAGAGGACTTCCACACCTTAACTGTAAAACCACAACACTATTGTACCCTGCTAGTCCTGGGCATGAAACACACAGTAGATACTTTTGCTGCTAGAGAGGACCTACAGGTAATTATCAAGTAAGGCTCTGCAGACTCTGGACACGTTGGGGTAGACCTTGGAGGGGATCCAGCCAAAGTCCACCTCTCAGCAACAAAAAATAATGGAAAAAAGCCTTACACTTCCAGAGGTTCCATGACTCATCAGTTCCTAAGATGGAATATTATGCAGCCATTAAAAAATACAAGTAAACATATTCTTGCATAGTGCTAAGAGAAAAACTGCACACAGCAGAATATTATGAGCCCTAGAGCACCACATATTTTATGCATCCACACAAGCACGCAGACACTCGACACTCATCAATCACAACGATCTCTGGGAGACACGGATGGCCGGGGACTCTGGAGGACCTTATGTTTTCTATCTTGAATGTGCACTTTATTTTATTTGTTTATTTATTTATTTTTGAGACAGAGTCTCACTCAGTCGCCCAGGCTGGATCTATCTCAGCTCACTGCAACCTCCACCTTCCACGTTCAAGCAATTCTTCTGACTCAGCCCCCGCAGAAGCTGGGATTATAGGCGTGCGCCACCATGACAGGCTATTTTTTGTATATTTTGTATAGATGGACGGGGTTTCTCCGTGTTGGCCAGGCTGGTCTCGAATGTCTGACCTCAAGTGATCTGCCCACCTCGGCCTCCCAAAGTACTGGGATTACAGGCATGAGCCACCACGCCCAGCCAAATGTATACTTGAAAAGACAATACTATTTTTTAAAGGCAGGGCCACAAGAACTGCAAGCTGACGATTCTGAGACCGTTCTCGTAGTTCAGATTCAAGTCTTCCCTCGCCGGGCCCCCAGCCCGGGGCAGCATTAGGCAGTGTTTCCACACTGTGGGAACACGCAGGGGGGTTCACTCAGCACAGGAGGCAGCAGGCTGGCCGTCGAGGCCTGTGGAACATTTGCTCCTCTTTTCCTTCCGGCCCTTGGAGGATGGACCCATGACGCAGCCCCAACTGCCAACCCCCAGCCCATCAGCCAGGCCTCTCTGCTGGGTCGCCTTGGGCACCATCCCTTTGCTGTGACAGCCCCTAGGGGCCAGCCCAGGACCACATACCACAGAGAGCAGCCACATGGAGAGGGGTGTGCCCCCT
>NW_012102702.1:10665-11817 GCF_000951045.1 Mandrillus leucophaeus
TCAGTCAGCACATCATGCCCAGTTGTGTGCAGTGGCCGGACCCTGCACTTGCTCACATACCCCTTGCCACTCCACACCTGGCTTGCCCTCAGCAGCTGCCAAGTCATGTGGAGGCGGAGGCTCGGGTGTGTTCAAGATTCAGCTGCACCCATGACCCACCGCCATAGCCAAGGAAGGCATTGCACTGCTGTGCCTGTGACCCACTGCCATGGCTGAGAAAGGCCATGCACTGCTGTACCCGTGACCCACTGCCATGGCCAAGGAAGACACTGCTGCTGGCGGTGTAATGGACGTTAACACTGCTTTATGAGGGGTGCTGAAGGACACGCTCATCCACGGTGGCCTAGCACATGGACTTCGCAAAGCTGCCAAAGCCTCAGACGAGTGCTGAGCCCATCTTGGTGTGCTTGCATCCAACTGTGATGCGCCTGCGTGTGCCATGCTGGGACCCTGGGTGCTGAACACCAGGTCAAACTAATTAAGGTTGATGACAATGAGAAATGAGGGGAATGGGTAAAGCCTCTGTAAAACTGACAAGAGAGAGGAGACCCTATGAAGGGGCTGGCTGCAGCTGTGTAGCAGTTCAGGACTATGACAAAGAATCTCGGGCCAAGGATGTCATCGAGGAGCGCTTCACATGCAAGAAATGAACGACTAAAATGCTGGCTCACATTCCTCAAAAAAAAAAAAAAAAGAGATACAATTGTGTATGCAGAGAAAAAAAAAACAAATGCTAAAATATTAATAAGTGTCACCCCTGGCTAGTAAGTTTATGGGAAGTTTTTGTTGTCTTCACTGCCATTTTATAGTCTGCAAATATTATTTGTAAGCAAACATTAGTCTTCTAATTAGAAAAAAATTAAGCTATTCTTTTGGGGAAAAAACAGTACTCTCTCTCTCTATATATATATATGTACATACATATTTGAGACACCGTCTCACTGTGTCATTCAGGCTAGAGTGCAGTGGCGTAATCTTGGCTCACTGCAACCTCTGCCACCCGGATTAAAGCAATTCTCCTGCCTCAGCCTCCCAAGTAGCTGGGATTACAGGCACCTGCCACCATGCCCGGCTAATTCTCTTATTTTCAGTAGAGACAGGGTTTCACCATGTTGACCAGGCTGGTCTCGAACTCCTGACCTCAGATGATCC
>NW_012102703.1:0-2019 GCF_000951045.1 Mandrillus leucophaeus
GCAAGACTCTTGTCTCCAAAAAAAAAAAAAAAAAATCTACATGATGATGGGGCTGGGTGCAGTGGCTCATCTCACGCCTGTAATCCCAACACTCTGGGAGGCTGAGGCAGGCGGATCACTTGAGGTCAGAAGTTCAAGTTCAGCCTCGCCAACGTGGTGAAACCTCGTCTCTAACAAAAAAAAACCACAAAAATTAGCCGGGTGTGGCAGCACGCACCTGCAGTCCTGGCTACTTGGGAGGCTGAGGTGGGAGAATAACTTAAACCCAGGAGGCAGAGGTTGCAGTGAGCTGAGATTGTACCACTGCACTCCAGTCTGGGTGACGGAGTGAGACCCTGTCTCAAAATAAATAAATAAATAAATAACTACATGATGGTGTCAAAGCCAAAAATCTCCCCCAAATATGAGATTGTCTCAAAAAAAAAAAAAAAAAAAAGAGTCATGCTCAGTCATCCAGGCTGCAGTACACTGGCATGATCACGGCTCACTGCAGCCTTGACCACCTGGGCTCAAGTGATACTGCCACGTCAGCTTCCCAAGTAGCTGGGACTATAGGCACCCGCCACCATGCCCAGCTAATTTTTGTATTTCTTATAGAGATGGGGTTTCACCATGTTGCTCAGGCTGATCTCAATTTCCTGGGCTCAAGCAATCCATCCGTCTCAGCCTCGGTAAGTGCTGGGATTACAGGTGTGATCCACTGTACCCAGCTGTGAGTTGTTTTTGATAGGTATAGAATTTCTTTTTTTTTTTTTTTTTTGAGACGGAGTCTCGCTCTGTCGCCCAGGCTGGAGTGCAGTGGCCGGATCTCAGCCTGTCTCTTATACACATCTAGATGTGTATAAGAGACAGCTGTGGCTCATGCCTGTAATCCCACCACTTTGGGAGGCTGAAGCGGGCGGATCCCTTGAGGTCAGGAGTTCGACACTAGCCTGGCCAACATAACAAAACCCTGTCTCTACTAAAAATACAAAACATTAGCCAGGCATGGTGGTGGGTGCCTGTAATCCCATCTATTCGGAAGGGTGAGGCAGGAAAATCACTTGAACCTGGGAGGCAGAGGTTGCAGTAAGATGACGCTACTGCACTCCAGCCTGGGTGACAGAGCCAGACCTTGTCTCAAATAAATAAATAAATGGTGACTGTCCTCATGAGGCTTACGAGTGAATGGAGAGAAAATATTCACACACATAAAGCAATTTATAAGGAAAACCAGTGTTCCTCAACATGGGGCGTGGATCTTGGCTCAGAGCTCCTCAAGTCTCCTTTACAAGGTCTTTATATTTTGCTTTCATTTCCAAGATGACCTAAAACAATGAACAAGCACATTCTACACCACCATCTTACCATCAAGAACAATTTCAGTGACCACATACGCAGTTGCATTGATTGTGCATCTTGGTGCTCGTGGGCACTCAGATACCAGCGGTAACACTACACATTCAAGGGGATGATGGGAAAAAATCAGAGGTAACTGAGTAAGTGACATTTTCAAGCCAAAAGAGCCAACACTGAATACACGAATCATTAGGGATTCACAAGTGAATAAACCCTGGTCTCGCCATCTAGGGGCCAAATTAAGTCACAGCATCATGCCATACAAACATTTCCCTGGGGTTCTGGGAGAAAAAGTGGTGAGAAAGTGGAACCCTCATACCACAGACAGTAAAGGCAGGCTACATTCATAAGAGCATGCGTGGAAGCAGCCAACACTACATTCACACTGCAAGCAGAAAAGTAGTTTCATCGACAGTATTATCTATAACCTGAAATTAAATGTTTTTTGAATATGACTTTTTTGTTCTTTTTTAATTATTTATTTATTTATTTTGAGACAGAGCCTCGCTCTGTCACCCAGGCTGGAGTGCAGTGGCCGGATCTCAGCTCATTGCAAGCTCCACCTCCCGGGTTTACGCCATTCTCCTGCCTCAGCCTCCCAAGCAGCTGGGACTACAGGCGCCCACCACCTCGCCCGGGTAGTTTTTTGTATTTTTTAGTAGAGACGGGGTTTCACCGTGT
>NW_012102703.1:7039-8253 GCF_000951045.1 Mandrillus leucophaeus
GTTACCGTGAGCCGAGATCACACCACTGTTGTCTCCAAAAATGGAGATTTTTGGACTACAGGGATGCACCACCATGCCTCCCTGATTTTTTATTTTTTCAATGTAGTCCCAGCTACTTGGGAGGCTGAGGCAGGAGGATTTTTGAGCCCAGGAGTTCAAGGCTGCAGTGAGCCATGATCGCACCACTGTACTCCAGCCTGGGTGACAGAGTGAGACCCTGTGTCTTAAAAAAAAAAAGAACAAAATAAAATAAATAACAAAAATAAAACCAGCCAGGTGCCATGGCTCACACCTGTAATCATAGCACTCTGGGAGGCCAAGGCAGGCAGATCACCCAAGGTCAAGAATTCGAGAATAGCCTGGCCAGTATGGTAAAACCTCACCTCTACTAAAAATACAAAATTTAGCCAGCGGTGGTGGGTGCACGCCTATAGTCCCAACTACTTGGGATGCTGAGGCAGGAGAATCGCTTGAGCCAGGGAGCTGGAGGTTGCAGTGAACCGAGATCATGCCATTCCATTCTAGCCTGGACGACAGAGTAAGACTCTGTTTCAAAAAAAAAAAATTAAGGAAAGAGAAAGAATCATGTATAAAGTCAGGAGGACCAGGAACCTGTGGTCAAAGGAGCAACAGATTTCCAGGGGAAACACAACAGGATCAAATACAAATGGACGGGAACAATGAAGATGGGGCCAGGCGTGGTGGCTCACGCCTGTAATCCCAACACTTTGGGAGGCCAAGGCAGGCTTGAGGTCAGGAATTTGAGACCAGCCTGGCCAAAAGGCAAAACTGTCTCTACAAAAATATGAAAATTAGCCCAATACGGTGGTGCACGCCTGTAATTCCAGCTAGTCAGTAGGCTGAGGCAGGAGAATCGCTTGAACCCAGGAGGGAGAGGTTACAGTGAGCCAAGATCACGCGTCTGCATTCCAGCCTGGGTGATACAGCCAGACTCCATTTCAAAAAAAAAAAAAAGAACGAAGATGGAAACTTCTATAAAATAGTAACTGCGGCCAGGCGCCTGTAATTCCAGTACTTTGGGAGTCCGAGGTGGGCAGATCACGAGGTCAGGAGATCGAGACCATCCTGGCTAACGTGGTGAAACGCCGTCTCTACTAAAACTACAAAAAATTAGCCGGGCGTGGTGGCGGGTGCCTGTAGTCCCAGCTACTCAGGAGGCTGAGGCAGGAGAATGGCGTGAACCCGGGAGGCGG
>NW_012102703.1:10643-11022 GCF_000951045.1 Mandrillus leucophaeus
AAACCCGGGAGGCAGAGCTTGCAGTGAGCTGAGATCCGGCCACTGCACTCCAGCCTGGGCAACAGAGCGAGACTCCATCTCAAAAAAAAAATAAAAAATAAAAATAAATAGATACACAAATAAAGTGGAGCTAGTAACTGCTATCTCTCATCATTACTGAATTTTTAAATGAGGACATAGTGGAGGCGAAGCTTCTAAAAGCAAAATGATCTATGCATCTTTGTTGTTGCTGTCATTAAGGATATAGAACAAGTTCTCAATTGAAGCTGAACATAAGAATCACCCAGGGAGCTTTTAAAACATGTGTATATTGGCTGGGCATGGCAGCTCACGTATGTAATCCCAGCACTTTGGGAGGCCAAGGCGGGCGGATCACAAG
>NW_012102704.1:0-2783 GCF_000951045.1 Mandrillus leucophaeus
GAGTGCAGTGGCGCGATCTCCGATCAATGCAACCTCCACCTCCCGGGTTCAAGCGATTCTCCTGCCTCAGCCTCCCAAGTAGCTGGGATTACAGGCATCAGCCACCACGCCCGGCCCCATTTTATTTTATTTTTTAGAGATGGGGTCTCACTATGTTGCCCAGGCTGGTCTCAGATCACTGGCCTCAAGTGATCCTCCCGCCTCAGACTTCTGAGCAGCTTGAACTACAGGGTGCACCACCACCTCCAGCTGCTGCCTTATTTCTAATGCTTGCCCCTGTTCCTGTGCCCGGAGTGATCTTACCAGGGGGAACACACACAGGGCTGCTCCACTGGCTCCAGGAACTCCCCTGGCTCCCCAGCCGCCGTCGTCGGAGCTGGAATTCCTGGGCCACATTCATCTCCAGGGGACAGAGGCAGGACTCTGGGGAGAAGCAGGTCAAACATCAGGCTGTAAGAATTGTCCAGGACTTGGCACCAGTCACTTAGCCATCATGCACTTATTGAGCTCCAACTGTGTACAGAGCCATGTACTGGGTCCTGGGGGCTCAGCAGAAGCAGGCCAGGCCCTGTCCTCTTAGGGCCTCCAGGATCACCCACATCCATCCCTGCCCTCAGTTCAAGTCCCGGCCATGGCCATCCCTTGGGTCATGACCTTGGCCAAAGGCTTCTCACCCCCTCCAAGTCTTGATTTGTTTCCCCACTTGGAATATGGAAATAATCCAACACTGAACTATGAGGCAGGGTAAGAGGCATACAAAAAATTCAGCATTGGACCTGGCATACAGTAGGCGCTCAATTAATGCCAACTTGTTGCAGCTGTTGTTGTCATTACTATTATTATTCTCACCAGTATCATCATCCTGAGGTCCGCAGTCGCCCTAGAATAAGAATGTATTCATATATTGTTTTGCGTTTTAATGCTGAAAAATATCTGCTGTTTTACAATTATTTATTTATTTACTTATTTATCTGAGACAGGGTCTCACTCTGTCATCTAGACTGCAGTGCAGTGGCGTAATAATGGCTCACTGAAGCCTCAACCTCCCAGGGTTCCGTGATCCTCCTGCCTCAGCCTCCTGAGTAGTTGGGGCTACAGGCACGCACCATCACACCTGGCTGATTTTTGCATTTTTGGTAGAGACAGGGTTTCGCCATGTTGCTCAGGCTGGTCTCAAACTCCTGGCCTCAAGCAGTCCCACCCCAGCTCGGCCTCCCAAAGTGCTGGGATTACAGGTGTGAGCCACCGCACCTGGCTACATTTTTTTAAATTAAAGACTATACCTTCAGGGATTATTTCTATAGTTAATTACTAGAGAACGTTCTCTAGGTTCAAACCTTCTTTAGAAACATATAAAGCAGTCAAAAATTATTATAACTAAATTTTGAAAATTAATAATTAGTTTTACTAAACACAATGTGGGATCCTGGATTGAATCTGGGAACAGAAAAAAAGACATTCCTGGAAAAATTGGTGACATTCAAATAATGCCTGGAGTTTACATAAGACATTAACATTGAGAGGAGTTTGGGTAAGGGGTATATGGGCGTTCTCTGCACTAGTTTATAAAGTAACATTTCTGAAAATTGAAGATTATTCCAAAAGAAAAAAATTATTTTAAAACATTTTAGTGGGAGCCAGGCGCAGTGGCTCTTGCCTGTAATCCCAGCACTTTGGAAGGCCAAGGTGGGCAGATGACCTGAGGTCAGCAGTTTGAAACCAGCCTGGCCCACATGGCGAAATCCCGTCTCTTCTAAAAATACAAAAATTAGCTGCGCGTGGTGGCAGGTGCATGCCTGTAATCCCAGCTACTCGGGAGGCTGACGCAGGACAATCGCTTGAACCTGGGAGGTGGAGGTTACAGTGAGCTGAGTGCCACTGCACTCCAGCCTTGGCGACAGAGCAAGGCTCTGTCTCAAAAAAAAAAGAAAAAAGAAAAAGAAGAAACCACCTGAGGGGCTAGAGTGGGGGTTGGTTGGGAGCGGGGACAGACGTAGTGATGGTGAGACTGATTTGGGGGTAAAGGTGCCCTGGAGAGGCCCGTGTCCACCCTGGACTTGGGAAATAAACTCACCAACTTCCACGAGCTGCTGGGCGTCCGGTGCCGGAACTGCACCTCAGCACCAACCTGGTTATCCGGGGTCTCCCACTCCATACGCAGCTGCCCAGCCAACTTGGACACCTTGATGTCTCCCAGAGGAGGCTTATATTTAACTGGAAGCAGAGGCAAGGATTGGCGAGGGGCAGCCCACACGTATGTCAGTTAATGGGCCCTGAAAATCTACCCGGTCCAGGGTAAGCAACTGAATCTCTAAATATGAATTAGCGGACACCTTGCAGGTCCCAGCTAAGCCTGGTATACTATGATTCAAAGAGTCAAGATTTATACACAAGCCACATATGGTGGCTCACCCTGTAATTCCAGCATTTTGGGGAGGCCAAGGCAGGAAGATCACTTGAGTCCAGGAGTTCGAGACCAACCTGGGCAACACAGTGAGACCCCCATCTCTACATAAAAATTAGCCGGGCATGGTCGTTCATGACTGTGGTTCTAGCTACTTAGGATAGTGAGATGGGAGGATCACTTGAGCCTAGGAGGTTGAGGCTGAAGTGAGCCCTGATCGCACCACTGCACTCCAGTCTAGGAGACAGAGGGAGACCTTGTCTCTAAAAAATCAACAAATAGGGCCGGGCGCGGTGGCTCAAGCCTGTAATCCCAGCACTTTGGGAGGCCGAGACGGGCAGATCACGAGGTCAGGAGATCGAGACTATCCTGGCGAACA
>NW_012102704.1:3513-5592 GCF_000951045.1 Mandrillus leucophaeus
TTTTTTTTTTTTTTTGAGACAGAGTCTCACTCTGTCACCCAGGCTGGAGTACAGTGGCGTGATCTTGGTTCACTGTAACCTCCATCCCCCAGGTTCAAGCGATTCTCCTGCCTTAGCCTCCCAAGTAGCTGGAATTACAGGTGCCCACCACCACACCCGGCCAATTTTTGTATTTTTAGTAGAGACGGAGTTTCACCATGTTGGTCAGGCTGGTCTCAAACTCCTGACTTCAGGTGATCCTCCCACCTTGGCCTCCCGAAGTGCTAGGATTACAGGCGTGAACCACTGCACCTAGCCCTAAAATCTGTTATTTTAGCAAATTTTCAATATACAATATGCTATTTTTAATTATAGTTCTCTACTGTACATTGCAACTCTAGACTTATTTATGCTGCGTAACAGCCAATTTTATTCCTTTGACCTACATATCCCCCATTTCCTCCTTCTCCCCATCCCCGGTAACCACGGTTCTACTTTTGGTGTCTAGATATTCGACCTTTTTTTTTTTAAAGATTATACACGTAAGTGAGATCATGCAATATTTTTGTTTCTGTGCCTGGCTAACTTCACGCAGCATAATGTCCTCCAGCTTTGTCCACGTTGTGGCAAATGACATGATTTCCTTCATTCTTTTATTTTCTTTCTTTTTTTTTTTTTTTTTTTTGAGACAGCGTCTTGCTCTGTCACCCAGGCTAGAGTACAGTGGTGTGATCTCGGCTCACTGCAACCTCTGCCTCCCAGATTCAAGCCATTCTCCTGCCTCAGCCTCCTGGGTAGCTGGGATTGCAGGCACATGCCACCACACCAGGCAAATGTTTTGCCTTTTTTGTGTGTGTTGCTATTGTGTTTTAGATGGAGTCCCGCTCTGTCGCCAGGCTGGCGTCCAGTGGCTCAATATCAGCTCACTGCAACCTCTGCCTCCTGGGTTCAAATGATTCTTCTGCCTCAGCCTCCCCAGTAGCTGGGACTACAGGCGTGCATGGCCTGCACCTGGCTAATTTTTGTATTGTTAGTAGAGATGGAGTTTAACCATGTTGACCAGGATGGTGTCGATCTCTCGACCTCGTGATCCGCCCACCTCAGCCTCCCAAAGTGCTGGGATTACAGGCGAGAGCCACCGCGCCCGGACAAATACATGGTGTTGAGTCATGAGAACAGATATTCAGAACCCAAGCAGCTCCTGGTAGCATTATGGACAGCAGAGAGAAACCAGAAGCAGCCTCAGTGCCCAGGAATAGGGGATTGGTAAGAGGACCATGAAAGACTGCTTTGTCACAATAGTGTTTGTGTGACACTACATGAAGTGACAATGGCTAGTAGTATCAAGTCCCTTGCCAGGGGCCAGGAATTCCCCTCCAGCTCCAGCCTTGCAGCCTGATGGCCTCTGGGTATAAAAGGGACAGTGGGGAGAACAAGGTGCTAACCTGACGTGTAGAGCTGCAGGGTCACCTCAGGAGATTTCTCTGTCCGGTTCCTGGCCCAGGATTCCACCCAGAGCGTGACGGTGTGCAGCACAGACACCCCGGCCTGGTCGGAGAACTGCAGCCTGGTGGCTGAGCCTGCAGCGAAGTAGCAACAGCGCCCGGAGCTAAGGCTGCAGCAGGAAGGAGCGTGTCAGTGCCGAGTCTGGGGTCCTAGTGGACCCCACAGCCGACTTTGTGCACCAAATCCCAGCATCATTTTATGGGTGTTTGTTTGTTTGTTTGTTTGTTTGGAGATGGAGTCTCATTCTGTCGCCCAGGCTGGAGTGCAGGAGTTCAAGACCAGCCTGGCCAACATGGTGAGACCCTGTCTCTACTAAAAAATACAAAAATATAAAAATTAGCAGGCACGGTGGCGTGTGCCTACAGTCCCAGCTACTCAGGAGGCTGAGGCAGGAGAATCACTGTAACTCGGGAGGCAGAGGTTGCCATGAGTTGAGATCATGCCACTGCACTCCAGCCTGGGCAACAGAGCAAGACTCCGTCTCAAAAAAAGAAAAAAGAAACAAGTAAGTAGATGGATGGATGGATGGATGGAAGGAGGGAGGGAGGGATGGATGGATGGATGGATGGATGGATGGATGGATGGATGGATGGA
>NW_012102704.1:7767-8801 GCF_000951045.1 Mandrillus leucophaeus
GCATTATGAGCATAAATGTTCCAACAGTATGTCTGGGCGTGATGGCTCATGTCTGGAATCCCAGCACTTTGGGAGGCCGAGGCGGGTGGATCATGAGGTCAGGAGATCGAGACCATCCTGGCTAACATGGTGAAACCCCGTCTCTACTAAAAATAATACAAAAAAATTAGCCGGGTGTGGTGGCGGACGTCTGTAGTCCCAGCTACTCAGGGGGCTGAGGCAGGAGAATGGTGTGAACCCTGGAAGCAGAGCTTGCAGTGGATCCAGATCATGTCACTGCACTCCAGCCTGGGCGACAGAGTGAGACTCCGTCTCAAAAAGAAAAAACAAACCAAACAAACAAATAAATAAATAAATAAAATAAAATGTTCCAATAATTTATTGGGTGGGTGGGGGGGCTTCAAAATGCTTAAAAGGTACTTTCTCCCATGTACCGACCAATCTGAACAGACATAGACACCAGCCCTGAGACCGTGCTAGAGAAGTGATGAGGTTCAGAGAGGCAGCTGGCTGCTCCAGGGCACCTTGAACCTGTTGAGAATGGGCCAGCAGGTAGTGGGGTGGGGGCTCCCAAGACCACAGGCGGGGCTGGGTCTTCGGCCGGGTGGCAGAGGCCATGGGAGGGGCTGCTGTGGATGGGGTCAGGTAGAGCCCTACATAATCCTCAGCCAACAATGAGGAACTGCTCCGAACCTGAGTCTGCATCCGAATATGGTGGGTCCTGAAAACAGCACTCACTGGTTCTGCAGGCAGCTGCAAAGGCAATGAAGACATAATGACATCCCTGGCCTTGCACTGTGTGGGGAGAAGGGCTCGGCCTTGGGGTCTACACCCAAGTGATCATCAGCTCTCCCTCCCACCCACCTTCCCATCTATGCACCCACCTACCACCACTCACCCATCCATCTGCCCATGTATTCATCCACCCATCTACCCATCCATCCATGTATTTATTCGTCTATCCACCATCTACCCATCCATCCACCCATGAATTCATGCATTCATCCATCCATCCATCCATCCATCCATCCATC
>NW_012102705.1:0-3048 GCF_000951045.1 Mandrillus leucophaeus
GGTCTCCACAGCCATGTGGAACTGTGAGTCAATTAAACCTCTTTTCTTTACAAATTAACCAATCTCAAGTATTTCTTCATGGAAGTGTGAGAACGAACTAATACAATACCTATTTTCCACTGGCAAATTTATTGTGGATATGGCCAAAATTTAAATTCTGTGCTCACAGTAAAATCAAAAAGGTACTTTTTTACTGGTTTACATTAATGAAAATCCATTATTACTTCATAAAATTCTAAGCTTATGTTTGATATAATCATGCCTTAGAATTTCACGTATGAATGTAACATGTGAGTACTAGATTTCAGTGAAATAATTCTTCAATTTGAAACATTATCAAAGGTTTCTGAAAGAAATGTAATATTCGAAGAAATGTTTTCAATATTAGAGATTTTTCATGTTCCTCATAATTTTTAAAAAGAAAATTTGCATTTTAGTGTATAACTGTTTCTGCTGAAGCTGCTTCCACTCTTGCAAATATTTTGATAACAAAGTCTAAGCTCTTAAGCATTCTTGAATACTACCTATTTTTTACCCTCGAGAGCAATTTGTGTTGTTTGATGCCTTATATTTTTGTTTGTACTTTCTTCTCATCTGGCTTTTTAAAATCCCTAGTCTGATCTGAACTACTTTCCAGTTCTTGTGTTGACTAATTGAAAATGAGAATGCTGTTAAAGTGCCGTTTGTGCCCCTAGTAGTGACTGCCCGCCTTGAGTGGTAGCTCATCTTTTGGACAGAATAATTTTCCCCCCATAAGCACAGAATGATGGCTCACAGAGAAGATGAAAGGTTAAAAATAAAGACAACATTGGCCAGGCGCAGTGGCTCACGCCTGTAATCCCAGCACTTTGGGAGGCCGAAGCGGGCAGATCACGAGGTCGGGAGATTGAGACCATCCTGGCTAACACGGTGAAACCCCATCTCTACTAAAAATACAAAAAATTATCCGGGCGCAGTGGCGGGCGCCTGTAGTCCCAGCTACTCAGGAAGCTGAGGCAGGAGAATGGTGTGAACCCAGGAGGCCGATTTGGCAGTGAGCCGAGATCACACCACTGCACTCCAGCCTGGGCGATAGAGCGCGACTCCGTCTCAAAAAAACAAACAAAAAAAGACAATATTTATGTGAGCAAGAATCTTAATTTTTTTTTCTGTGAACCCTGCTCCACAAACAATTACATTTTGTAATTTGTAATTACAAATTACATTTTACTTAATCTGAAAGAGTAGACAATAGACTCTTTTCTTTTCATAAACCTTTTAAATTGGCAAACAGCCATTCTGAACACCAGGCACATTCTAGCCCTTCTACATTGACATGAGGCTGGGACATGTTCAGGAAAGAAGCAATAGTGCACATTTTCTTCCAAGCACAGAAATCACACTCTTTTCCAAGAAAATCATTTAGGCAGTTAGTCAACCCTGAAACCTCTGGCTTTACTCGAAACTCTCAGATTTATAAACATAAAATACTAATAACGTTCGGCATATGTTTAAGCCATGTCTTTTTGAGATTAGAAAGTAGACACACACACACACACATCGTTGAGTTTTATGAAGACTATTTCAAAGGTCTCCTATACGCCTATTATATATCTTAAGCTTTTGGCCTTGAGTTCCCTTTGCACAAATTTAACAACAGTGTCAGGTAAGCATATACATTGATTTGTTGTGATTAATCAAGAACATAGGCAGACTAAGCTCTAATTTCCTTAAGCTCAACTATTTCAATTTATATATTTTTATAGATATTTATTCATTTTTCTATAGATTGGATTAAGCCAATATAATTTCTGCATCAAAGTTGTGATATATATAGACAGATTTAGATATGTATATATAATTATTTGTCATCAAATGGATTCGAAACGCATACTTTTTCTATTTTACTTTTCAAAGACTTTTTTTAAAGTGCAATTTCAGGATGACTAAAATTGAGATAAAGTTACAAAAATTATACATATACCCCGTCTGTAATATTACTAATATCCATTGTTTACACATTGCGATATTAATGAAATATCACTGTGATATTTCTAATATTCAGTGTTTACACACCACATTAGTGAAATATCACTGTGATATTTCTAATATCCAGTGTTTACACACAGTGCTTACTGTGATACTCACAAAATGTCACTGTGATATTTCTAATATCCAGTGTTTACACACTGTGATATCAGTATCACTGAGATATTTCTAATATCCAGTGTGTACACACTGTAATAACAATGAAATATTGCTGCAATATTTCTTATATCCAGTGTGTACACGTTGTGATATTCCTGAAATATCACTGTGATATTTCTAATATCCAGTGTTTACACACAGTGCTTACTGTGATACTCACAAAATGTCACTGTGATATTTCTAATATCCAGGGTTTACTAAGCCATGTCTTTTTGAGATTAGAAAGTAGACACACACACACACACATCGTTGAGTTTTATGAAGACTATTTCAAAGGTCTCCTATACGCCTATTATATATCTTAAGCTTTTGGCCTTGAGTTCCCTTTGCACAAATTTAACAACAGTGTCAGGTAAGCATATACATCGATTTGTTGTGATTAATCAAGAACATAGGCAGACTAAGCTCTAATTTCCTTAAGCTCAACTATTTCAATTTATATATTTTTATAGATATTTATTCATTTTTCTATAGATTGGATTAAGCCAATATAATTTCTGCATCAAAGTTGTGATATATATAGACAGATTTAGATATGTATATATAATTATTTGTCATCAAATGGATTCGAAACGCATACTTTTTCTATTTTACTTTTCAAAGACTTTTTTTAAAAGTGCAAGTTCAGGATGACTAAAATTGAGATAAAGTTACAAAAATTATACATATACCCCGTCTGTAATATTACTAATATCCATTGTTTACACATTGCGATATTAATGAAATATCACTGTGATATTTCTAATATTCAGTGTTTACACACCACATTAGTGAAATATCACTGTGATATTTCTAATATCCAGTGTTTACACACAGTGCTTACTGTGATACTCACAAAATGTCACTGTGATATTTCTAATA
>NW_012102705.1:5253-6207 GCF_000951045.1 Mandrillus leucophaeus
TGGACATATTTGGATATGATGACTGACTTACATCTTCCTTGGTAAAATATCTGGATGTCTATTTAGTGGTTTTGTTCATTTTATACTTGGGTTGCTCATTTTCTTTTCTTGGAGTTTCAAAAGTACTTTGTACATTTTGGATTGCGAGATTTTATCAGCTGTGTCTTTTACAAATATTTTTGTCCAGTCTGTAGCTGTTCTCATTCTCTTGACATTGTAGAGCAGGAGTTTTTCAATTTTAATAAAATCCAACTTATCAATTATTTATTTCATTGATTGTGCCTTTGGTGTTCATGTAAAAAGGCATTGCTATCCCAAAGATTATGTATGCTTTCTCCAAAGTTATCTTCTAGAGTTTTACCGATCTGTGTTTTACACTTAGGTCCACGATTCATTTTAATTTTTGTTGTTGCTGTTAAGAATTTAAGATCTGTGTTTAGATTCATTATTTTTTCGTGGGAATGTCAAGTTTTCTAGCACCTTTAGTTGGAAAGACATTTTGCTCTATGTATCACCTTTGATCCCTTATAAAAGATAAGCTGACTATATTTATGTAGGTCTATTTCTGACATCTCCATTCTGTCTCACTGATCTATTTGACTATTCATTAACCAACACCACATTGTCTTGATCATTTTACCTTCATAGTAAGCCTTGAAGTCAGGGTGTGTCAATCATACAACTCTGTTCATTTCCTTCAATATTGAGTTGACTATTATTATTCTTTTTCCTTCCTATACAAAGTTAAAAATAAGTTGATATCCATGAAATAATTTGCTGTGATTTTGATTGGTATTATATAGATCAAAATCATAATGATAGTTTGACAATATTTTCTTAATATTCAATAATATTCTTATCTATGTCTTTATTTAGCTTTGATTTCTTTCATCCAAGTTTTACTTTTCTCATATGGACCTTGTACATATTTTATTTATATCTATTCCATTTTGA
>NW_012102705.1:10312-10965 GCF_000951045.1 Mandrillus leucophaeus
TGTAATCCTTTTGGTAAGCTGCTAAATTTTGTTTCCTAATTTTTTGAGACCTTTTGCATGAATGTTCATAAGAGTTATTGATCTTCAGTATTTTCTTCTTACAGTGTCTGCTTTGACATTGGTTGTCATAGTATCGCTGGCCTCATAGAATCAATTAAGAAGCATTCTCTCCTCCTTCCACTTTTTGGAAACGTTGGAGAAGGATGGGTGCTAGCTATTCTTCCAGTGTTTGGTAGAATTTATCTGTTATGCCATCAGATCCAAGACACTTCTGTCAGGAGACTTTTTATTACTGAAACAATCTTATTACTAATCATATCCATTCAAATTTGCTACTTCTTTGTGAATTATTTTTGGTAAGTTGTGTTTCTAGGAAATTGTTCATTTCATCTAGATTATCTAATTTGCCGTACAATTATTTAGAATACATGTTTATAACTATTCTATTTCTGTAGAATCAATAGTAATGTCCTCACTTTTATTTCTGATTTTAGCAATTTGAGTCTTATCCCATATTCTCATTTAGTTAAGGATTTGTCAATTTTTTGATGTCAAAGAATCATCTTTCAGTTTTATTTTATCCTGTTGCTCTGTTGTTTATCTCTGTTCTCTTTATAATCTCCTTCTTTATTCTACCATTGGGTTTAGTTTTT
>NW_012102706.1:0-6363 GCF_000951045.1 Mandrillus leucophaeus
GGAACATCACACATCGGGGCCTATCATGGGGAGGGGGGAGGAGGGAGGGATTGCATTGGGAGTTATACCTGATGTAAATGACGAGTTGATGGGTGTAGCACACCAACATGGCACAGGTATGCATATGTGACAAACCTGCACGTTATGCACATGTACCCTACAACTTAAAGTATAATAATTATAAATAAATTAAAAAAAAAAAAGCATGTTCTAAACCGGAAAGCACTATGCAAATGTAGACTTCTTTATCCCTGAAGTTTTGCATGTTAGTTCCCTGGAATGTTGTGAAATATATAGCTCAAATGCATAGAACAGACACACTTTTTAACACATCATTTGGTATCATCTCTTATTTCCTGAACACTGGAACTCCAAATTACCATGCAGGACAGCAAATTGCAGAGGAATGAAATTAAGAGGCCATCTCTAAATTATCAGCCAAGGCCAATATGTGGTCAGTCCCCTTTAAAGTGGGTAGAATGAAATTAGTAAAACACTTGTGACCTCTTGGGAGCACAGAAGAAAAGATAAAGCTAACAAGTAAATGGATGCAGGCAGTAGAGTAGGATAAATATCATATAATTTTAGAAGCTAATAAATACTAGTAATATTACGTATCATCCAAATAAAATTATTTTGATGGTGAAAAGAGGATGATTCTAGTAACATCTCTACAACAGCAAGAGCAAACTAGGATTCTCCAAGCATACTAAGTTCTACCACCATCTTTTTTTTTTTTTTTTTTTTGAGATGGAATTTCACTCTTGCTGCCCAGACTGGAGTACAATAGCGCAGTCTCATCTCACTGCAACCTCCACCTCCTGGGTTGAAGCGATTCTCCTGTCTCAGCCTCCTGAGTAACTAGGATTACAGAGGCCCACCACTACGCCTGGTTAATTTTTTGTATTCCTAATAGAGATGGGGTTTCACCATGTTGGCCAGGCTGATTTCGAACTCCTGACCTCAGGTGATCTGCCCCCCTCGGCCTCCCAAAGTTCCAGGATTACAGGTGTGAGCCACCGTACCTGGCATCTTCACCCTCTTTTTAATGTTTAAATTTTAGAAGAATGTTTCATATCTAAAATACTTAATGTTTAAAAGGTTTAATCTACCCCCAGGAAATCTGCAAATTAAAATTCCCATTGGTAAATAATTCAGACATACTCCTCCACATACCAACACATGTTCTAAATATGTATTTTTATAGTCTGCAGAAATCTTAAACATATGTTATGTTGTGTTGTCTAATCAAATGTTTAAAATTACATTCTTAACCTACCTCTGAAAAGTACTATGTTCATCCTATAGATAAAGACCAAATCTTACAGTAACTAACATGGTGATTAGGAGTTGGAGGATTATATGGTTTAATGCACTATACAAGTGATTTTCAAAGGGTAATATATTTTATTGTTGGTAGCGGGGCATGACGAACTTGGGTGGGGTTCAAACAATATATGCTTACCCCATTATCCTTCTCTTCACAAATTCCAGAATCTCTTCTGTAAGACCTTTTTTTTTTTTTTTCCAGTTACAAGGGATTGAATTTGCTCATTTCTGCAACCTCTGTGAAAAAAACAAACAAACAAACAAACAAAAAAAAAACAACAAAAAAACAAAAAACAGATTGCAAATGTCTTTTTCACCACCCTGCAAACTACCCAGTGGTTCCATCTGGGACAAATTGAAATCCTGTGCATGTCCAAATATCACTCAGTTGCCATAGCAGAAAGGAAAGGTCTCTACCAATTTTCTGTAGAGTAGAGTAGAGTAGAGTAGAGTAGAGTAGAGTAGATATTCAAGGGAACACACACAGTGCATTGATGGGAGTTCTTATGGTTGATGGATAAGGATTCCTCTGTCAGAATTCAGATCACATGCACTGTATCTCCCAGTGCATTCCCTCAAAAACCTCACTCAGAACTCCCTCAACTCCCACAGCACATCGTTTGAAATAGATCTGTTTAGTTTGGTCCTGGATATCCAGCAACAATGCCTTTAGTTGGCATTCTGTCAGTTTCCCAAATATCCATTAATCCTACCATATCCTTTTTTTGTCTCCTTTTGTCTATTTGTGTCCCTCTTTATGCATCACCTTGGCTTAATTTTGTGTATTTTTGGATGTTTGGATGTATTTATGTATTTTGGATGAGTCACGCCTCATTGACTCTTTTTCTGGAGACGCTTAACTAATATGACATCAATATATATTTTTTCTTTCACAAGGAAAATTAGTAGTACATTTTATAAAGTAAGAAATAAAAGAAAGGGGGAAAAATCCCAGTCACATTCATATACATACACATTCACACATAGAAATGTACATACACATACACACACATACACACACACAATGTGTGTATCATCAAAAAATCAAAAAATCAAAACCATTCCCCTTTACAACTAATGCTGGTAGGTCATAGATTTAACACACTCTTTTAAAATAAGTAAGTAAATTCACTGCTAAAAAGTATAATCAAGGAAATGAAAATGGTGATGGCTGAAGGCAGAAGGGCAAGAGAGAGAACAAGAGGTATTCAAATTCACCCTTTTATAAGGGCAACAACACTACCCAGGAAAGTGTAGCCCTCATGGTCTAATCACCTCTTAAAGTTTTCACCTTTGAATATTGTTAAATAGAAATTAAATTCCAGCATGAATTGTAGCAGGAGCAAACATTTAAATCATAGCAGCCACTAATAGTAGATTGGCAAAACAACAACAGCAACAACAAAAACACATCATATGATTCTGGTCTTCAAAGGGATATATATATATATATATAAAATAAATATAGTATGCCTACATATGCATAGTTAGTGTTTCTGAAAGTGGGATATAGAACAATGGAAAAGAGAGAGAGAAAAAAAAAAACTTTGGTATCACAAATATTAAAAGACATCACAGGCTGAAATGTAAAAATCAAAACTACAAAAATAGTAGAAGACAACAAAGAAAAAAATAGACGACCTAGGCTTTGATAATAACATTTTAGATATGACACCAATGGCAATTAAACAACCCAATTAAACTGTTGGACCAAAAACCTTAACAGACAACTCAGCAAGGAAGATATACAGATGACAACTAAACATAGGAAAAGATGCTCCACATCATATGTCATCAGGGAAACACGAAATAAAGCAATAGTGAGATGTCTCTACACGCCATTAAAACAGTCAAAAATCAGAAGAGTGACAACACCAAATGCTGGCAAGGATGTCGAGCACTAGGAACTCACATTGATTGCTGGAGGGAACACAAAATGTTCCAGTCACCTTGAAAGACAGTTTGTTTCTTATCAAACTAAATATACTCTTACCACAAAATCCAACAATCATGCTTCTGGAAATTTACCCAAAGAAGTTGAAAACTTACTTTCTCACAAAAATCTGCACACAAATGTTTATAGCAGCCTTACTCATAATTGCCAATACTTGGAAACAACCAAGATATCCTTCAGTAAGTAAATGGATGAATAAACTGTGGCATATCCAGGAAATGGAATATTATTCAATGGCCAGGGTTAGGGATGGCATATTTTAATTGCTATATATACCAATTTCAAAGATACACTTGCAGATTGAATAATTGAATATTAGGTGGATCCATGGACTTTGCTGGCTCAGTGTGTGCTAGGACTTCAGCCGGTACTTTAATATATTTTCCTTGTAAGCTTCCACTTATAACAACAAAATAAAATAAAATAAAATAAAATAAAACTAAATTAAATCAGCTATCAAGCCATGAAAAACATAGGAGGTGTGGCGTCACTGTGGATTCAGAGAGCAGCAGAGGTGGCTATCAGACAATTATACTCCCTGAAGCAGAGGCCCAGAAAGCCACATTTTCAGAGTTACTCCAATTAATCATTCTTATGTAAAATATTTACTTTTAAATGAAGATTTGGGAATAGATCCTTCACAGACCCCAGGATTTCTCCTCCTGAAAGAAAACATAAAAAATAGAGATTAACAGGACAATTTATAGCCCTGGTCACTGCAATTGGTTTTGAAGTTGCAATTGCACGTATTCTCTCTCCCCTACCTTGTCGATTCTAATTTTTGCTTATTGTTAGCCATTGCGTCAGCATGTCTTGGTGGCCAACCTATTCATGTGACCCAAACCTTCACTTCCAAGGGGTCATTTGACTTTCAGCGTTGCTGCATTTATCCATTCACAGTTTTAGTAAGGAAAGAGAATATCAGGAGTCACCCAAATTTATCATTTCAGCTTCCCAATGCTCCACCCTCATAGGGTAAAAGTAGCCCTAATTTTTTCTGTTGATCAGAGTCAGTTATTCTGGCCTGTATGCTGATTCCCCTTACAGTTGAATGCTGCACACAAGGAGTCCAAAGAACCCTGGTGTATAGCTTGCAGTTTTTAGTCCAATGACATCCATGCGGTGTCCCCTTAAAAAATATGCTCCATTTGGATTTCGGAGCAAGATTACAGAATAGGAACAGCTCCAGACTCCAGCTCCCAGTGCGAGCAACACAGAAGAGAAGTGATTTCTGCAGTGTCAACTGAGGTACCGGGTTCATCTCACTGGGGAGTGCTGAACAATCGGTGCTGGTCAGCTGCTGCAGCCCAACCAGCGACAGCTGAAGCAGGGCGAGGCATCACCTCACCTGGGAAGAGTAAGGGGGAAGGGAATCCCTTTTCCTACCCAGGGAAACTGAGACACACAACACCTGGAAAATCAGGTAACTCCCACCCTAATACTGCGCTTTACCAAGGGTCTTAGCAAACACCACACCAGGAGATTATATCCCACACCTGGCCTGGAGGGTCCCACAGAGACGGAGCCTCCCTCATTGCTAGCACAGCATACTGTGATCTAACTGTAAGGCAGCAGTGAGGCTGGGGGAGGGGTGCCTACTATTGCTGAGGCTTAAGTAGGTAAAAAAAGTGGCCAGGAAGCTGGAACTAGGTGGAGTCCACAGCAGCTCTAGGAGGCTTGCCTGTCTCTGTAGACTCCATCTCTAGGGCAGGACACAGCTAAACAAAAAGTACTAGAAAGTTCTGCAGTTGCAAATGACCCTGTCTGACAGCTTTGAAGAGAGCAGTGGATCTCCCAACATGGAGGTTGAGATCTGAGAACGGACAGACTGTCTGCTCAAGTGGGTCCCTGACCCCTGAGTAGCCTAACTGGGAGACATTCCCCACTAGGTGCAGACCAACACACCACACCTCACACGATGGGGTACACCCCTGAGACGAAGCTTCCAGAGCAAGAATCAGACAGGATCACTCGCTGTTCAGCAATATTCTATCCTCTGCAGCCTCTGCTGCTGATACCCAGGCAAACAGGGTCTGGAGTAGACCTCAAGCAATCTCCAACAGACCTACAGCTGAGGGTCCTGACTGTTAGAAGGAAAACTAACAAACAGGAAGGACACCCACACCATCATCAAAGACCAGAGGCAGATAAAACCACAAAGATGGGGAAAAAGCAGGGCAGAAAAGCTGGAAATTCAAAAAATAAGAGTGCATCTCCCCCTTCAAAGGAACGCAGCTTATCGCTAGCAACAGATCAAAGCTGGATGGAGAATGACTTTGACGAGTTGAGAGAAGTCTTCTGTCCATCAAACTTCTCTGAGCTAAAGGAGGAATTACGTACCCAGTGCAAAGAAACTAAAAATGTTGAAAAAGGAATGGAAGAATGGATAACTAGAATAATAAATGCAGAGAAGGCCATAAACGAACTGACAGAGATAAAAACCATGACACGAGAAATACGGGACAAATGCACAACCTTTACTAACTGACTCGATCAACTGGAAGAAAGAATATCAGTGATTGAGGATCAAATGAATGAAATGAAGCAACAAGAGAAGTCTAAAGAAAAAAGAAGAAAAAGAAATGAACGAAGCCTTCAAGAAGTATGGGATTATGTGAAAAGACCAAATCTACATCTGACTGGGGTGCCTGAAAGTGAAGGGGAAAATGGAACCAAGTTGGAAAACACTCTGCAGGATATCATCCAGGAGAACTTTCTCAACCTAGTAAGGCAGGCCAACATTCAAATTCAGGAAATACAGAGAATGCCACAAAGATACTCCTCGAGAAGAGGAACTCCAAGACAGATAATTGTCAGATTCACCAAAGTTAAAATTAAGGAAAAAATGTTAAGGGCAGCCAGAGAGAAAGGTCGGGTTGCCCACAAAGGGAAGCCCATCAGACTAACAGCAGATCTCTTGGCAGAAACTCTACAAGCCAGAAGAGAGGGGGGGCAATATTCAAGATTCTTAAAGAAAAGAATTTTCAATCCAGAATTTCATACCCAGCCAAACTGTTTCATAAGTGAAGGAGAAATAAAATCCTTTACAGATAAGCAAATGCTTAGAGATTTTGTCACCA
>NW_012102706.1:6413-6711 GCF_000951045.1 Mandrillus leucophaeus
TTACAAAGAGACTTAGACTCCCATACAATAATAATGGGAGATATCAACACCCCACTGTCAACATTAGACAGATCAACGAGACAGAAAGTTAACAAGGACATGCAGGAATTGAACTCAACTCTGCACCAAGTGGACATAATAGACATCTACAGAACTCCCCAACCCAAATCAACAGAATATACATTCTTCTCAGCACCACATTGCACTTATTCCAAAACTGACCACATAATTGGAAGTAAAGCACTTCTCAGCAAATGTACAAGAACAGAAATTATAACAAACTGTCTCTCAGACCACA
>NW_012102706.1:12471-12983 GCF_000951045.1 Mandrillus leucophaeus
ACTCAACATGGAAAGGAACAACCGGTACCAGCCATTGCAAAAACATGCCAAAATGTAAAGACCATCGATGCTAGGAAGAAACGGCATCAACTAACAAGCAAAATAACCAGCTAATATCACAGTGATAGGATCAAGTTCACACATAACAATATTAACCTTAAATTGTAAATGGACTAAATGGTCCAATTAAAAGACACAGACTGGCAAACTGGATAAAGAGTCATGACCCATCAGTTTGCTGTATTCAGGGGACATATCTCACATGCAGAGACACACACAGATTCAAAATAAAGGGATGGAGGAAGATCTACCAAGCAAATGGAGAACAAAAAAAAGCAGGGATTGCAATTCTAGACTCTGATAAAACAGACTTTAAACCATCAAAGATCAAAAGAGACAAAGAAGGCCATTACATAATGGTAAAGGGATTAATTCAACAGGAAGAGCTAACTATCCTAAATATATATGCGCCCAATACAGGAGCACCCAGATTCATAAAGCAAGTCCTTAGA
>NW_012102706.1:13033-13467 GCF_000951045.1 Mandrillus leucophaeus
ACAACATACCAGAATCTCTGGGACACATTTAAAGCAGTGTGTAAAGGAAAATTTATAGCACTAAATGCCCACAAGAGAAAGCTGGAAAGATCTACAATTGACACTCTAACATCACAATTAAAAGAACTAGAGAAGCAAGAGCAAACATATTCAAAAGCTAGCAAAAGGCAAGAAATAACTAAGATCAGAGCAGAACTGAAGCAGATAGAGACACAAAAAACCCTCCAAAACATAAATGAATCCAGGAGCTGGTTTTTTGAAAAGATCAACAAAATTGATAGACCACTAGCAAGACTAATAAAGGAGAAAAGAGAGAAGAATCAAATAGACACAATAAAAAAAATGATAAAGGGAATATCACCACCAACCCCACAGAAATACAAACTACCATCAGAGAATACTGTAAACAACTCTACGCAGATAAACTAGAAAAT
>NW_012102707.1:0-646 GCF_000951045.1 Mandrillus leucophaeus
CGTGTTCTGTTAATTCATCTCACAGAATTACAACTTTCCCCTCAAGAAGCCGCTCGCTAAGGCTGTTCTTGTGGAATTCGCAAAGTGACATTTGGAAGCCCACAGAGGGCTATGGTGAAGAAGAAAGTATCCTCAGAGAAAAACTGGAACGAAGCGTTCTGAGAAACTGCTTTTTGATGTGTGACTTCCACTCAGAGAGTTACATCTGCTTTTCGTGGATCTCTTTGCTAGCCTTATTTCTGTGGAATCTGAGAACAGATATTTCGGATCCCATTGAAGACTAGAGGGCCAAAGGAAATATCCTCCGATAACAAAGTGAAAGAAGCTTTCTGAGAAACTTGTTCGTGTTCTGTGAAATCATCTCACAGAGTTACAGCTTTCCCCTCAAGAAGCCTTTCGCTAAGACAGTTCTTGTGGAATTCGCAAAGTGATATTTGGAAGCCCACAGAGGGCTATGGTGAAAAAGAAAATATCCTCCGAGAAAAACTGGAAAAAAGCTTTCTGAGACATTCCTCTGTGATGTGTGAATTCCACTCACAGATTTACATATGTATTTCATGGATCTCTTTGGTAGCCTTATTTCTGTAGAATCTGATTACAGATGTTTCGAATCCCTTTGAAGACTAGAGGACCAAAGGAAATATCC
>NW_012102707.1:2323-2780 GCF_000951045.1 Mandrillus leucophaeus
GTGATGTGTGACTTCCATTCACAGAGTTATATCTTTATTTCATGGATCTCTTTGGTAGACTTATTTCTGTGGAATCTGAGAACAGATATTTCGGATCCCTTTGAAGACTCTAGTGGCAAAGGAAATATCCTCCAATAACAAAGAGAAAGAAACTCTCTGAGAAACTTCTTTGTGTTCTGTGAAATCATCTCATAGAGTTACAGCTTTCCCCTCAAGAAGACTTTCGCTAAGACAGTTCTTTTGGAATTTTCACAGTGATATTTGGAAGCCCATAAAGGGCGCTGGTGAAAAAGGAAATATCCTCCGTTGAAATCTGGAAAGAAGCTTTCAGAGAAACTGCTTAGTGTTCTGCTAATTCATCTCACAGAGTTACAGCTTACCCCTCAAGGAGACGCTCGCGAAGCCTGTTCTAGTGGAATTCGCTATTTTATATTTGTAAGCCCTTAGAGGGCTATGG
>NW_012102707.1:2830-3118 GCF_000951045.1 Mandrillus leucophaeus
CACAGAGTTACAGCTTACCCCTCAAGGAGACGCTCGCGAAGCCTGTTCTAGTGGAATTCGCTATTTTATATTTGTAAGCCCTTAGAGGGCTATGGCGAAAAAGAAAATATCCTCAGAGAAAAACTTAAAGAACCTCTCTGAGAAATTGCTCTGTCATGTGTGACTTACACTCACAGAGTTACATCTCTATTTCGTGGATCTCTTTGGTAGCCTTATTTCCGTGGAATCTGAGAACAGATATTTCGGATCCGTTTGAAGACTCTAGGGACATAGGAAATATCCTCCGAT
>NW_012102708.1:0-2236 GCF_000951045.1 Mandrillus leucophaeus
ACTTGCTAAATGGATACACTATGTTCCATAGCATCTTTGAGAAAACATCTGAGACAGTTCAAAAAGAACAGCAACAGAAGCCATTCAGTATCATTCCCCAGAAAGTCCATATTTGAAAAGAAGGAGGGACCTATTCAGGGTTCCCATGGAGGACTGTGCCTCCCATCCACTTCTGTCTCCAGGAGATACAAGACGTCAGCAGGAGTGTGCTCTACCACAGCATCCCAGCCCATGTCACTCATAGAGGAGTAAGTGAGATCCTTTGGAAGACACTTGCAGCACAGTCCAAAGTTAATGCAAACCATGCAGCTGTTTTCCTGGGAGATGGCTGGAAATCAATCACCCTCAAAAATAACTTTTTAAGCAACATCTTAATTGACACAATTTTTATAAAATATTATTTTATTATGCAGAATCTCTTTAGGCTCTTCTATGCTTTATCCAAAATGCCTTTTTCCTCAAAACGCAAATAATTCTTGTACTTTATCAAACCGTTATCTTTGTAAGTATCAGGCAATAACTAGGCTGTCTTTGTGTCTTCAGGAAGATTAATATAAATCCCATGATATCTCCCTGTCCATAGCTACAAGGGTATATTTGTCTGTGGACTGGTGGAACTTGGTTCCTTTTTGCTCTGCCAAAAATAGCTAAATTTATCATAACCTAAGGGAAATGGATGTTTACCTCAGGGCTGAGACCACCGCAGTCTGGCAGCGGTGTCTGGTGACAACTCATTTATGTTGATTTCAAAGTACCAGGTCCATTTCTATGTCCCATGAGAGGCCTGCATCCTAGAGTAGCCCTTCTTTCCAACCACAGTCAGCCAGCTGGCCATTGAAGATCTTTACCTGGGGAGCTCAATCATGTTAGCCTAATAAAGCTGGTTCATAGAAGCGGTCACTGTAGAGGTCTCCACGAATAAGTTCTCCTGCCTGGAAGTCTTCAACCTTCTGAGGACCAAGGGTGTGTGGATCAGGCTCAGTTAGAATATACCAGTAGCCATCCTTGTTAAATGGGTATTTTAAAAGGTGTAAGGGGCAAGGCACTGAGCAGAAAACAAAGGGTCCCTCTGGGTCTTCTTGGTGTTTCCTGAGATTTCATCCTGCTGTTTGTGCCGAGCTCCTCTTCCTCTTTTCTGCTGCTTCCTGTTGAGTTCCCCCATTCCAGTTCCCACTCATAGACAGGGCACTGCTTTGCTTTTGGTTGTCCATAAACAGGATCAGTGTTACCAAGGTCCTGACCCAAAAGTCCACATCTTAGGCAATCATCTTTCAGGTCTTTACGCCCTGGATCCAGGTGTTTCTTTACCAAGAATAAATTTTCTTTACTCATTGTTTTAACAATGTTAGTCAGTCAAGTCATTTGCCAGGTGTCTAAATGGTCATCATGCACTTTCAGTATTTATCAACAAATGGCATAATATTCATCCTGTGTTGCAGACTGCCATTCCGGGTTGACCAAAGCACTCAGGGACATTTCCTTCATGTTTGCTTGCTTCTGGATGAAATACGCCACTATGATGACATGCAATGCAATGAAAACTGCAGCATACATTGCAATGAAAACTGTGATTGGTATGAAAGGTAGAGAGGCTGATGTATATTTGCCAGATATATCAACTATGAACCATTTTCATAGGATAGCAGATGCCCCTCTCCAGCTGGAGAGGCTGCTACCACTGCCACCAGCTTCATCTCCCCTTCTTTGGTCATTGTTGCACTAGTGGCTGCTCCGGGACTGGGTCAGGCACCCACCACTACCATCATGGCCACTCCCAGACTTTATTATGTTATTTTGTGTCACCTGTAATGAGGCACCTCCAGCTCTATTTGTCTGTTAGGGTGCTGTGGGGCTGGCACAAATGGAAGGGTGCCCTGGATTCTCAGGCACACTCTCCTATTCCTGTATGTTTTTATTGTTCTTGGAAGTAGAGAAACTGCACCAAATATAAATGTTTTTCTTTTTGACCGTGGTAAATTATTTAAACACAATATACATGATTTTAACCATTTTCAAGTGTATGCCTCAGTGTCATTAAGTAAATTCACATTGTTGTATAAGCACAGTGCCACCATTCATCTCCAGGAATTTTTCATCTTCCCAAACCAAAACTTCACACCTGGAAAACAGCATTCTACTTCTTGTCTCTATGGATTTCACTACATTAAATACCCCATATAAGGGCAAGCCAACAACTTTTGTCCTTTTGAAACCAGCTCATTTCTGCTGGAATGAT
>NW_012102708.1:4476-9001 GCF_000951045.1 Mandrillus leucophaeus
TCTTTCTTTCTTTCTTTCTTTCTTTCTCTTTCTTTCTTTCATTTGTTCGTTCTTTCTTTCCTCTCTCTCTCTCTCTTTCTTTCCTTTGTAGAGAGAGGGTCTTGCTTTGTTGCCTAGACTAGTCTTGAATTCCTGACCCCAAGCAAACCTCCTACCTCAGCCTCTCCAAGTGCTAAGATTATATACATGTGTCACCATGCCCAGTCATGAGATAATTTTACATGGTGATTTTTGTATTCTGAAACATTACCGAATACATTCAATCATTCTGACAAAGTTTGCTTTTGTGGGAATTTAAGGTTATTCTACATATGACATTAAATCAAATGAAAGCACAGATAATTTTACTTTTTATTTCTAATTTTTATTCTGTTTATTTCTTTCTCTTGCCTAATTACTCTGCCTTTTCTTCCAATACTGTTTTTAATAGAAGCTGTGAAAATGTGCATTGTTGCTTTGTTGCTGATAGATATTACAGAAATATATCTTTGATCTTTCAGATTGCATATGATGTTAGTTGTAGGTTTTTCGTAGATGGCCTTTACTATGTTGAGGTAGTTTCCTTCTACTCATAGATTGTTGAGTGTTTTTACCATGAAAAGGTGTGGAGTTTTGTGAAATGATTTTCTGTAGCCAGGGTCTTACTGCTTTACACCTGGAAAAGCCACTCTGCTTCACACCCACCCCTACCTCCTCCACTATATGCCTGGTGTTAGAGAGGAATAAATACGTTGTGTTTTCCAGGGAAAAAGGGTCAGTCCATCAGAAATATAGCAGTGCTCACCTGTGTAAGGGGATGGGGAAGGAGGAGAGGCCCTCATAAGTAGAACTGTGGACACTGCTCAAAGCCGTAATAGTTGTTACACCTCTATAGATGTTGATGGAGATGGAGCTACCCCTGTCACCCTGGACCCAGACATGGGCTGAGGGTCCAGGGAAAACAGAGGCATGGACCAGAATCAGAAGCAGTAAGGTGGGGGGACTAGGATCAGACTCCTGTGAGTAGCTTGGGGTGACTGTTACAGCAAGTGCCCCATTTGTCCCAGAGTTGGTGGCAGTGTTGATGAGTCTCTCAAAGAAGCCAGTTTCTCCCTCACTCTGACCCTCTGCTGCTGATGGCCCCCCTTCCTGTAGATTGATCAGGAATGGCTCCTTCATAACTCCCAATTTTAGGAGATCAACTAGACTTCTATGGGTGGCCCCAGAGTATCCATTAATGTGTTTTAGTTGAAAAGAAAGGGTGTACAATGGTTTCTTCATACAAATCAGCTCCCTCTTCTTATCTGTCAGCCCCTTCATAGAACCTCAGTCCAGAGAGTCACTGGAATACATTTCCCAGGTGGGGTGGAGAAGGCCAGGTTGGCTGAATCTGGTTCCCTGTGAGGACACAGCTGCCGAGTCTAGTGAGCAGATGATACAGGGTCACAGGATGATGGTTTCCCAGTTGTTCTTACCTGTAGATGCCTCAAGGACAAGCCTACAGCACCCAGTGCTGCCCCAGTCCTAGACCTACTGAGCCCTTCAGTTTCTCTCTGCCTCTTTTTCTTCTGCACCAAAGATATGACTGTGAGGGCCCTTGTTAAGCTGTATTTGTACTCATTGCTCTGCACAGAATTCCTGTACCATTTCAAATTTTTCTGGTCCATGCTGCTATTTTTAGTAAAGTCCTGGGCTCTCAGTCTAACTGAAGGAGATTCTCAGATAGACATCAGAGCAGAGAGCCCAGTGTGGAGAAGGGAAGCCACCAGAAATGCAGGCCTGTGGCCAGAGATGCCTCCTTCTTCCCCACTCAAGAGTGTGGCCCCTTTTCAGACTCCCAAGTCCTGTCCTGGAAGATCTGGGCTCTCAGGGTGGATCTCTGCCTGCTCTCAGCCCACCCACTTTTGGCATCAAAAGGACCCTGGAGTTTAGTGTGTCACTGGACAGAGGGAGAACTAGGCTGAGCTCTTCTATTTCTTACTTATTTACACCTGGCTTAAGCCACACTGTATGAGAACTGAGTAGTCCCCTTGCATCTGGTTTTGAAAGACTTATGAGGTCCCTCCTCCAGAACTCTGGCTGCAGCAACCCCAGCAGAAGTCCTGAGTCTGCGTACTTGTAGAATAATAGAAAGAAGAATTAGGGAAGTGAGTAGGCATTATTGATTGGGAATCTTATATCATGTATTTAGTGCTAACTGATGTGCTTTCTTGAGGGTAGCTGTGTTAGAGAAGCTCTGTCTTTGAGGGTCATCTCATAGAACTGGCATCAGTAGGAGGAGGCCAGCCCCAACGCTGCCTCTTACAGACCTTGAACCCTGGGAGGAGTTGGTAGATAAACTACAGGGCACCCAGGTAAGTTTGTATTTCATATGAAAAATATTGTGTGGGAGATACTAACACATACTAATTCTTTGTCACTGCTTTACTGAATTCAAATTTAACCAACCTCCAGTGTTTTTATTTGATAAATTGCAGAATCCTACCTCCAGGCCACAAGCACGCCCTCTCTAACAAGGGCCTACTGCATGAAAAGGAATCATAAAGCTGTTGTCAGGATTCAATGAGGTCACACTCTCAGGAATTAAAAAGCTGTTGGTCAGTAGTAAGGTTGCAGTTGTAGTAAATCTCAATACAACCTATCAAAACCTCTAGGATACAGCAAAGGAAGTGCTAAGAGAAAAGTTTAGCATTAAACACTTACATTGAAAATCCAGAAAGTGCACAAACAGACAATCTAAAGTCACACCTCGTGGAACTGGAGGATCAAGAACAATGCAAACCCAAATTCAGAAGAAGAAAAGAAATAACAAAGATTAGCCCAGAACTAAATAAAACTGAAACAAAAAACAATACAAAAGATAATATGCACATAAACTGAAAAACCTAGAGAAGATGGACAAATATCTGAATATATACAACCCTCTTAGATTGAACCTGAAAAATATAGAAACTCTGAACAAACCAAAAAGAAGCAGTGAGATCGAAATAATAATTTTAAAAAGTCAACCCCCCACAAAAGTACAGGACCACACAGATTCACATTTGAATTCTATCAGACATTGAAAGAAGATTTCATACCAAGTCTATGACAGTAATTGTGATGGTTAATATTCAGTGTCAACTTTATTGGATTGAAGGATATAAAGTATTGATCCTGGGTGTGTCTATGGGGGTTTTGCCAAAGAGATTAACATTTGAATCAATGAGATGGGAAAGGCACACCCGCCATTAATCTGGGTGTGCACAAGCTAATCAGCTGCCAGCACGGCTAGAATATAAGCAGACAGAAACATGTGAAAGAGACACTGGCTTAGTCTCTCAGCCTACATCATTCTCCTGTGCTGGATGCTTCCTGCCCTTGAACATCAGACTCTAGTTTCTTCAGTTTTGGAACGTGGATTGGCTCTCCTGTTCCTCAGCCTGCAGACGGCCTCTTGTGTGACTTGTGATCACGTGAGCTAATACTTAATAAGCTCATAGATATATATACACACACATATATATATACCAATGGTTCTGTCCCCATGGACAATACTGACTAATACACTAGTCCACAGGATGGAGAAATAGGGAATCCTTCCTAAATTATTCTATGAAGCCAGTATCACCGTGAAACCAAAATGAGGGAAGGAGGTAATGAAACAAGAAAACTACAGACCAATATCCCTGATGAACAAAGATGCAAAAATCCTAAACAAAATACTTGCTAAGTGAATCCAATGGCTGTCAAATCACAGTCCACCATGATGAAGTGGGTTTCTTACCAAGGATGCAGGGATGGGTTAACATACAAAGTCAATAAATGTAATATACCACATAACCAGAATTAAAAACAAAAATCACATGATTATTTCAATAGATGCAGAAAAAGTACTTGACAAAATCCAGCGTCACTTCATGATTAAAACCCTCTGCAAAATTGGCATAGAAGAGACATACCTTATGCTAATGAAACTTCTCTATTACAAACCCACAGCCAACATTACACTGAGCAGAAAAAAGTTAAAAGCATTTCTTCTGAGAACTGGAACAAGACAAGAATGCCCACTTTCACCACTTCTGTTCAACATGGTACTGGAAGTCTTAGCCAGAGCAATCAGACAAGAGAAAGAAATTAAGGGCATCCAAATTGGCAAAGAGGAAGTCAAACTGTCACTGTTTGCTTATAATATGATCGTATACCTAGAAAACCTTAAAGACTCATCCAAAAAGCTCTGAGAACTGGTGAACGAATTCAGCAAAATTTCAGGATACAAAATTAAGGTACACAAATCAGCAGCTCTGCTATACAACAACAGCGACCAAGCTGAGAATCAAATCAATAACCCAACCCCTTTTCCAAATAGCTGCAAAGAAATAAAAATACTAACCAAGGAGATGAAAGACCTCTACAAAGAAAAGTACAAAACACTGCTGAAAGAAAACATAGATGACACAAACAAATAAAAACACATCCCATGCTCATGAATGGGTAGAATCAATATTGTGAAAATCATCATACTACCAAAAGCAATCTACAAATTCAATGCAATTCCCATCAAAAT
>NW_012102708.1:9175-15516 GCF_000951045.1 Mandrillus leucophaeus
GAAGAAAACGAGATCCTCATCTCTCCTCTTATACAAAAATCAACTCAAGATGAATCAAATAATTCAATCTAAGGCCTGAAACCATAAAAATTCTAGAAGGTAACATTGGAAAAACCCTTCTAGACATTGGTTTAGGCAAAGACTTCATGACCAAGGACCCAAAAGCAAATGCAACAAAAAAAAAAGATAAATAGATGGGACTTAATTAAACTAAAAAGCTCCTGCACAGCAAAAGAAATAATCAGCACAGTTAACAGACAACCCACAATGTGGAAGAAAATCTTCACAATCTATACATCCAACAGATGACTAATGTCTAGAATCTACAAAGAACTCAAACAAATTTTCAAGAAAAAACTAAACCGTCTCATCACAAGGTAGGCTAAGGACATAAATAAACAATCCTTAAAAGAAGATATATGAATGGCCAACAGACATAAAGAAAAATGCTCAGCATCACTAATGATCAGGGAAATGCCAATGAAAACCACAATATAAAACCACCAGAATACCGCAAGAATGGCCGATAATAGATGTTGGCATGGATGTGGTGAAAACAAAACACTTTTACACTGTTGGTGGGAATGTAAACTAGTACAACCACTATGGAAAACAGGGTGGAAATTCCTTAAAGTACTAAAAATAGATGTACCCTTTGCTCCAGCAATCTCATGACTAGGCATTACCCAGAGAAAAGGAAATCATACAAAAAAGATACTTGCACATGCATGTTGATAGCAGCACAGTTTGCAATTGCAAGAACATGGAACCAGCACAAAAGTCCATAAATCAACAAGTGAATAAAGGAAATTGTAGATATATATATGCATATCATGGAATACTACGCAGCCATGAAAAGGAACAAAATAATGGCATTCACAGCAACCTGGGATGGAATTGGAAACTATTGTAAGTGCAGTAACTCAGGAATTGAAAAGAAAACATGGTATGTTCTCACTCGTAAGTGGGAGATAAGCTATGAGAACACAAAGGCATAACAATGATACAATGGACTTTGAGGACTGGGAGGAAATGGTAGAAGGAGGGTGAGGGAAAAAATGTTATTCACTGGGTATACTGTTCACTGCTTGGGTGATGAGTGCACCAAAATCTTAGAAATCACAACTAAAGAACTTATTCATGTAACCAAACACCACCGGTTCCCTAAAAACCCATTAAAATAAAAAAAATTAATAATTAAAGAGAAAAAAACCACTAAAATCCTTAAAAATCCAAATAAATAAATAAGTAAATAAATCAAATATGAGAACCTCTTCCAGTATAGAGAGAACCAGAGGCAAGAGATGAGGAAGGAAGAATCCCGACAAGCCCTCACAGACTCTCCTGTCACCTTAGATGAACATCACTCCAAGAGTTTCATTTTGATGGATGAAAAACTCAAACTTTACAATAAATAAACAAAATCAGGAATAATCAACCTAACGGCCCTCAAAGGTAGTCATGAGCCCTCTATGGGATGGGTGCAATTCAGCAAGAACAGGAAGAGTCTCAAAAGAAGTTTGCAGTTGAAAAAAGCCAGAACAAACGGGAAGATAGTGTTTGATAACACTGACACATTCCAAAAAATGGAAACCAAACAATAGTGACAGAGACAGATCTGTGGTTGCACAGGAGAGCATTGGGGAAGGGAGGGAGGGAGATGACAAAGGGTCATGAGGGGTTGCTGGGGTTGGTCACAGGTTGCATAGCTCCCTGTTGGTGGTGATGTATTCAAGGATTTAAAAAACGCCAAAATTTTCTAAGTTCCTATTATAAATCTGGTTGGTATATTAGATGCACATTGTTCCTACATGAAAGGAGTTTTATTTAAAAAGAATGTGCTGGGGAGAAAGGAAGCACAGGGATTCATACTGAGGAGTAGGGGGAGGAAGACACCACTCTGGAAACTCCTGGAAATGGGAAAAGGATGACGGAGACACAGGTTCCCCATCAGAGGTGGGTCTGTGATGACACAGACGGACCTGCCACCTCAGCCCAGGACCTCAGTGCAGACACCCTGTGTCTCAAGCTGCAGGGAGCAGGATGTTCTGTTTCCTGGATGCCCTGGTCCTGACTCTGAGGACTAAAGGGGAAGAGGAGCCTCCATTCTCAGACAGGGCTCTGGATGCCCCTGGACCCATGGGGGAAGCTACAGCAGCAGAGGCCACAGGCCAGGCCTGAGCAGCAGCTGCCGGGAGCTCACCCTCCTGGCAGAGGAGGAAGGAGGTTCTTGTCTCAGTTCCGCCTGGGCCTGGAGCACTGTGGGACCGCTCAGGCTGTCATTCCATGCTGCACAGTAATAATCAGCCTCATCCCCAGGCTGGAGCCCACTGATGGCCAGGGAGGCTGACGTGCCAGACTTGGAGCCAGAGAATCGGTCAGGGACCCCTGAGGGCCGCTGATTATTATCATAGATGAGGAGTTTGGGAGCTGTTCCTGGGAACTGCTGGTACCAGTATACATCATTACTTCCAATGTTGGAGCCGCTTCCAGAACAGGAGATGGTGACCCTCTGCCCGAGGGCCCCAGACACTGAGGGTGGTTGAGTCAGCACAGACTGGGCTCGGGACCCTGGAAGTGAGAGACACACAGACATGGTGATTGACAAGAGACAAAAGGAGAAAAGAGGAGAAAGCAGGGCTCCAGGACTTCCCAGGGCCCCTCTCTTGGTACCCTATCCTGTCACCTGCACAGTGAGTGAGAAGGATCAGGAGGAGAGGGAACCAGGCCATGCTGGAGATTGTCCTGAGTCCTGTCTTCTCTACCCACAGCTGCAGCTGAGCTTCCCCCACATCTCTCCCTGTCTTCATACTCTGAGAGTGAGAGGTCCATCCATGCAAATCAGACCCCCCAGTTTTGTGACCCCACCCTGAACCCTGGGTCAGGCTCCTGGGCTTGAGGATGCCAGGGGGTGGCAGGGGTGGAGCTTTGTTGTTTCAGGGGTGGGGAGGACACAGGACACAGTTGTCAGCCCTGAGCAGAGGACATCAGGCAGGGCAGGTGCCTGGTTCTGCTCTGATTACCCCCAGTCTTCTCAGAAATGGTCCCCAAGCGCCCCCTAGTGTCCAGACTAAGGCAAACTGTTCTATGATAAGGCGACCAGAGCCTCTGAGATACACTACTGCCTCCCCCCACCTCCCGTTCTGTCCACTGCCCCCACTCTCAAGTCCAGACCTAGTAAGGTGGCACCTGTGTCTCCCTCCTGTGACCTCAGGGCAGTCTTCATACTCTACCGGACTCCTCAGGAGTGGATCTGTCCATGGTTCTTTGACTGTACATTGTAGAGGGCTCAGGTGATGGCTACACAAAGTCCTTTTATTTCAGGATCAAGCCCAGAGTGGGGACCGGCCCCGTGGACTCACTTCCCCTCCTGTGTTGGACACCAGCTCCTCTCGTCTCATATGGCTCCGTCCTGTTGGCCAGAGCTCCACTTCCTCTGTGGATCCTGCAGCGCTGAGGAGAAAGGGAGCTCTTTCCTCTCGGATGCCCTGGGGAGACATTCCCAGAGGGTTTTTCTGGTAAATCCTTGTTCTCTCTCTACTTCCCCAGATTTGCAGTCATAGTCATCTGGATACTGTGACCAGGGATCTTGCCTAGGAGTCTGTACTCAAAGCACTGAATGCGCATCTGCAGCGGATCCTGACAAATGACTCTGGAGTGTTTCACTTATGAGCAAAAAGAGCAAAGATGCTCAGTCCTTGAAGATGGGAGGAATTAAAACTTCAACTTGGTTTAACCAGCGTCTGTCCTCAGGTGAGCCTGATACGTGGCAGCTCTTACAATCGAGCCCCCAACTAGGATTTCTAGGGGAAAATTATGGTTCAAATTCAGTAGTGAGTGTTGTGGGGGTGGCTTAAAGATGATAGAAATTGTTCATCTTTGATCTCTAATGACATCTAGAATCGAATAAACTGAAGACAACAAGCTTAACAAAAAACATAATTCTGTTGATCAAAATGAATAATGAAACAGTTTATGTCTGTGACTGCTTGAGTTCTGGCATGATACACTCTGGGATCGTAATAAATATTTGTTTAGGGAATTTTAAGGGGATACAGAAAAACAGCAGGATGGTTATGTTAATATAAGTTGCAATACAGTAAGATTTTAAATGCTCCATTTAAACAATGCAATAGTGAAACCTAATACTGACATTTAAATAAAACCAGTCCGTATATGGAACTGAAATAAAAGGTATGCTGTGCTTTGGGATCGCATTTCAAGGGTGTTGTTATTTTAAATGTTCCTTTTTGTGTAAGCCATGTTCCCTTACATAATTTTTATAGTTTTAAAAATGTGTTTGTTGTGTTTACATAGCACATCAGGCATATTAAGTTTTATTTATTTCCAAGTAGAAACGAGCTATTAGATCTGGGCTTTGCTTCCTGTTTTCTTCTCATTGCTTTTTCTTTGGTGATGCACAGATGGTCACAGTGAATTTTGTTTTCCTTTCCTCCCACTTTAATGAACAGGGGGTCACCGAGGCTGAGCACTGTCTCACATACAGGACAACGCTGCCCATGGACTCCTCCCTGCCCACGGATGCGCTTCCTGGTGGATTCCCCACCAGCTCTTAGGCTGAGGGCAGAGAGAAGAACAGGTGCACAGCTAAGGAACCTGGACACCCAGAGGTTCCGGGAGGAAGGGGCAACTGCTGGGACAGTGAGCTCTGGACTGAGGACACTGACTATGGATTTTTTTTAATGTGATCCTCCTCAGGAACCCTCAGAGACAGAGACCCCCAGTCCCTGTGTGTCTTGATGGCCCAGGTCATTCCAGGTCCTCCTTTTGTCACTACTCTAGGCTCCAGGCCTCCTCCTCCTATGAGTTACAATGGACAGTCTCCTCTTCAGGCTGCACCCTCCTTACCACATCTGACCCCACACCCATCTCCTCATTTCCCCATAAACCATCCCCTGCTCACCTCCATTAGCATTTTGGCATCATTCTGTTATCACAGCCTCCCCAAGGATGTCTCTGCTTGATATCCATGTGGCAAAGAGCTCAGCCCCTTGACAGGACAGCTAGGCCTGGCCCACCCAAGGCTGAGCATCTCTCTTGCTTCTTTTCTACACCAGCTCTAGGCCAAGCCATATCTAGAGCTTTCAGAATGCTGAGCCAATGTTTTCTTAAGCATCAGACTTCCTCTCTCACATCTATGCCTCCCACAGGCTGGATTCTCCTTTTATGTCATCGCTCCCAGAGTTTCAGAGCTCAGGCAATGGCCAGCATACCTGCACCAAAAGGAGGGGACACCTGTGGGACCAGGTTGAAGGGTCCTAGATTTCTAGGTCTCACTGGCTGGATTCTTTCTTTTTCTTTTCTTTCTATTTTTATTTTTATCTATCTATCTATCTATTTGAGAAGGAGTCTCTCTCTGTTGCCCAGGCTGGAATGCGGTGTCATGATCTCGACTTACCGCAACCTCCGCCTTCCGTGTTCAAGCGATTCTACCGCCTCAGTCTCTCCAGTAGCTGGGATTACAGGGACCAGCCACCACGCCCCACTAATTTTTGTATTTTTAGTAGAGATGAGGTTTCACCATGTTGGCCAGGGTGCTTTCGAACTCCTGACCCCAGGTGATCCACGTGCCTTGGCCTCCCAAGGTGATGGGATTACAGACATGAGCCGCCGTGCCCAGCCAGGCTGGATTCTTTCTTGTCATTTCCACCTCATCCCCACCCACCATGTGTGGGCAGCTTATTTTGCTTCTTGAAACAAACTGATTCTCTGTCCATTGGGGAGATCAGTAAGAAAAGGAGTTATTGTCACTGAACTCTTGCTCCGCTTTCACTAATACAACCGACAGCAGAAGCCTTGGCATGAACTGGTGTTGGTCACAGGCAGGGATAAAGGAGGGACGGACAGAGAGGATGAGTGGGACAGATCTTCTCTCACTTCTCCATGGAACAGGAACCCTTGGTAACATAGAGTCAGGGTGCAGCTGTGTGACACTGATAACCAGCCTGTCCTCAGACTGGAGCCCAGAGGTGGTCTAGGAGGCTGTGTGAATAAACCCAGAGCAGGAGAATCAGGCTGGGACCCCTGAATCACCATCACTGCTGTCCGCGGTCATAAACTGAGGGGCTGTCTCTGGGAGGCCTCTGTAGCCATTTCCATGAGAATGCCCAATGTTTCTGCGGCTCCCCATGCAGAAAAAGGAGACCTTGTGATGGGGGCTCCTCAAGAGTTTCCCAGGGAGGAGTCACTTGAAGCAAAGATTGGGCAGTTTCTGTACCGGGATATTCCACAGACTCACCACTAGACCCTGACTCAGGGAGAAGCTGCAATGGTGTAAGAGAGGAGAAGAGAACACAGTCAGGCCCTGAGGGATCAGGAAA
>NW_012102708.1:16646-18063 GCF_000951045.1 Mandrillus leucophaeus
ACATCCAAATGTAGTTTGTGCCTAGGCCAGTTATTTTAAAATTTAAAAATTGTTACAGAGCAAGACCCAGAGCAGGGTGAGATTTTGTCCCACTTCCCCATCTGTGTGTGTCACTGTGAGGACCGCTGCTGTGCCCAATGGCACAATAATAGTCAGCCTCATCCTCAGACTGGAGCCCAGAGATGCGTAAAATCCCTGTGTTGGCCGAAGCATCTTTGGATCCAGAGAAGCGGCTGGGGACTCCGGAGCCCTGGTGCTTATCTGAGTCTGATTTGTACTTCAGAAGATACCGGGGAGGACTCCCTGGCTTCTGCTGGTACCAGTATATGTAGTAGCCAGCAACATTGATGCCACCGCTGAAGGTGCATGTGAGACTGGCTGATGCTCCAGGAGATGCTGAGAGGGAGGCCGGCTGAGTCAGCATAGGCTGGGAGAGGGAACCTGCAAACACAGACATTAATGGGTGCTAAGGCAGAAACCAGGGTCAAGTTTTTCAGGGATCTTTGCCAGAAGAGTGAGAATCAGGCTGAGGTGCTGGCCCTTGTCTCTGAAATCTTTTCGTACCTGTGCAGTGAGAGAGGAGCAGGAGGAGGAGAGGAGTCCAGGCCATGGTGGACACAGCCTCTTTCCCCGCAGTGGGACTGGGCTGCCCCAGGCCTCCTTTTCTTCCCACCCTCTGCAGAGGAGGGGCTGCTCATGCAAATGTGTTTCCACCCAGGGACTGCCCAGCCCCTCCCTGAGCCCTGGGGATGCAGCTCAGCTCACTCTGCAGACTGAGCAGGAGGAAGGTTTGCTTTTCATTTTGCAAGGCCCTGGGAGGAAGCACCTGTTGAGACCATACACAGGTCCCTGCTCAGGGAACTCTGCCAGGCCAGAGGGGACACAGCGGCCAACTGCCCGTCAATGAGCACAGGACCCAGCTCCCAGGCCTGGATTTCTTTGATTGAATGGTCCTTACTGAGCAGCCGTGTAGGAACCACAGGGCAGCCACACAACATCCGATGTTGGTACCAGGACACTCACTTTCCCATGGCTCAGAGACCTCAGAACCCCGCTGGTCTCTGCAGCTCTCCAGTCACTGTCTGTATTCACATATGCATGGTCTGATTCCTAGATATTGCTTCTCTCATCCTATTCATTATTACTGTGATTTCTCACTCCCAGAAGCAGTCTTGGTGTGTGGGATGTGTAGACCTGTACATATATAACTCTTAAAGGTGTCAGGACCCCAAAAGGGCATTTTAGGAAAATTTATTTACCCACATGTGCCATCAGAGTGGGCATCATGGAAAATGGGTCAGCTAAGGAGTCAGGTGGAAGGGCAGCTAGGGGCTGTTCAAAAAGACAGTGAATAATGAAAATTTTCCAGGAAAAATAAAGAATCCAAAACATGTTAAAGGCAGCAATTCAGCAAAAG
>NW_012102709.1:0-1281 GCF_000951045.1 Mandrillus leucophaeus
GTTGACTTAATGAATAACAAAAACTCAAAGCAGCAGTCAAAGTAGTCTGCCTCTTGTGAACCTATGGTATTGGCTAGTTGATCATGGTGTTCCTAGAAGTTAAACAGACAGGAGGCCTATTAAACTCTTATTTGATTTGTGTAAGCATAAAAGTTCTAGGTCAAGTAAACAAAAATCTAACCTAAATAAAAAATTAAGTCATAATTCCTCAATCATTTCCCAGACTTAAGCTGGCTTATAAAGCCCAGAATTCCTTGAGCGAAGGGGAGGCAGGGTCCCTCTGAAGAAGGACCTTAGTATACTACCAAAATTTATACTGTGAATCTTTCTCCCGGACTGCCACAAAGGGACCTTTGGCCTTTTCCAGGGTAAGTGTGCCTTGGGGAAAGGAGATAATCAGAACTTTTGGGAAGTACTAGACAATGGTTCTGAACTGGCAATAATTCCAGGAAACCCAAAATGTCATTCTGGCCGTCCAGTCAGAATAGGGAATTAGGGAGGTCAGCAGTTCAATGGAGTGTAGCTCAGGTCCTTCTAACAGTGGGTCCAGTGTGTCCCCAAATCCATCCTCAGTTAGTACAGAGTTATTTGTTATAACTGAGGTTATTTCCTCAGTTCTGGAATGCATAATTGGAATGGACATGCTGAGTAGCTAGTGGAATCCCCAAGCTGCTTGCTGGAGCTGTAAAGTGAGGGATATTACGGCGAGAAAAGCCACATGGAAGCCACAAGAACCGCCTCTACCTAGGAACATAGTAAGCTGGAATCTATACTGCATTCCTGGAGGGATTGCAGAGATTAGTGCCATCATCAAGGACTTGAATGATTCAGAGGTGGTCATTCCCACCACATCCCCATTTAAATTATCTATTTGGACTGTGAAGAAGATAGATCTTAGAGACTGACAGTGGATTACTGTAAACTTAACCAGGTGGTAACTCCAAATACAGTTTCTGTCCTGGGTGTGATTTCATTGCTTGAGCAAATTGACCTATTCCCTGGTACCTGGTATGCAGCTATCAATCTGGCAAATGCTTTTTTTCTCCATCACTTTCAGTAAGGTGCACAAGAAGTAGTTTGTCTTCAGCTGGCAAGGCCAGCAATACACCTTCACTGTTCTACCACAGGGACATGTCAACTCTCCAGCTCTATGTTATAATTTAGTTTTCAGGAGTCTTGATCACTTGCCCATCCACAAACATCACACTGGTTCATTATATTGATGACATTGTGCTTACTGGACTTTCTGAACAAGAAGTAGCAATACTCTAAACTTATGGC
>NW_012102709.1:3154-3463 GCF_000951045.1 Mandrillus leucophaeus
TTTGGAAGATTCAAAACCCTCATTGGTGAGTTCTTGCTTATTCTTGGCATCTGCCTCATCCTCCCTTGCCTTTTATCCCCTGTTTATTAGGAATATTCAGTCAACTATGGAGGCAACAGTAACCTGACACGCTACCGTGCAGTTGATGGCATTAATAAAATATCAGTCACTGCCAGTAGAAGAAAAAGCTCAGCTCCATGAAGAGGTGGCAAATAGTGGTGCTTTCTATTAACACCTTTGTTATAAAAAGCACCAAAGGGGGGAAATGGAACAGAAATTAAATGAAATTAAAGAATATGTAAGCAGAAA
>NW_012102709.1:3663-4950 GCF_000951045.1 Mandrillus leucophaeus
TAACCTGCTTCCCCCTGCACAGATCTCCCCCTGCCCCACGGAATGCTTAAAAGGTAACTTAAATCTTTGCTCAGGGCTTGGTCCTTTGGATGTTAATCCGACTGGGCTGGTGCACCTAAATAATAAGTATCCTCCTCAACCCCATCAGTCTCTCTGATTCCTTATCAATCCTGCTTCAGTATCCCAAAAGACAAGCAACAAAAACAACAACAAACTGACTCCAGTGAGATGGTATAAGAACTTGCAAAGTAAAATGCACCTGGGACAGTCACCGAGAAATAGTGCAGTGTCTCCTGAATGGGTCATTCTTGGGCACATAAGTGAGCAGGAGTGGGTGGAAGAATCTCTCAAGTGATTGAATGGCCTGATTTGAAACCTGAGTCAGACACATCTGTTATTTAACCAGCATTGACATTTCTGGATTTGTCACCTTGAAGAGATTTATTCACTTATTTTGATCTCAGTTTTTAAGCTGTAAATTGCATTATATTAGTAGGGCTTGAAAGGTAGAAAAATATTTACAAAGGACATAAAAGAAGTGGGTTTCAAAAAATTAACATCATATATTTCATTTGTTAAAAATTCTCGCTGGTGTGGTGCCTCACGCTTGTAATCCCAGCACTTTGGGAAGCCAAGGCTGGTGGATCACGAGGTCAAGAGCTGTCTCTTATACACATCTAGATGTGTATAAGAGACAGAACCAGCACTGCCATTTCTGGATTTGTCACCTTGAAGAGATTTATTCACTTATTTTGATCTCAGTTTTTAAGCTGTAAATTGCATTATATTAGTAGGGCTTGAAAGGTAGAAAAATATGTACAAAGGGCATAAAAGAAGTGGGTTTCAAAAAATTAATATCATATATTTCATTTGTTAAAAATTCTCGCTGGTGTGGTGCCTCACGCTTGTAATCCCAGCACTTTGGGAAGCCAAGGCTGGTGGATCACGAGGTCAAGAGATCGAGACCATCCTGGCCAACATGGTGAAACCCCGTCTCTACCCAAAATGTGAAAACTTGGCTGGGTGTGATGGCGCACGCCTGTAGTCCCAGCTACTCGGGAGGCTGAGTCAGGAGAATCACTTGAACCTGGGAAGTGAGGGTTGCAGCGAGCGGAGATCGCACCATTGCACGCCAGCCTGGTGACAGAGCGAGGCTCCGTCTCAAAAAACAAACAAACAAAAAAATTCTCACGTGCTGGCCAGGCAGGGTGGCTCACACCTATAATCCCAGTACTTTGGGAAGCTGAGGCAGGCAGATCACCTGAGGTCAGGAGTTCAAGAGCAGCC
>NW_012102709.1:6182-7703 GCF_000951045.1 Mandrillus leucophaeus
TTGTTAAGAAAGTAAAGAAGGAGCCCGGTGCAGTGGCTCACGCCTGTAATCCCAACACTTGGGGAGGCCAAAGTGGGCAGATTACGAGGTTAGGAGATCGGGACCATCCTGGCTAACACAGTAAAACCCAGTCTCTACTAAAAACACAAAAAATTAGCCAGGCGTGGTGCCGGGCACCTGTAGTCCCAACTACTCGGGAGGCTGAGGCAGGAGAATGGCATGAACTGGGGAGGTCGAGCTTGCAGTGAGCCCAGAATGCGCCACTGTATGTCGCCTAGGTGACAGGGTGAGACTTCGTCTCAAAAAAAAAAAAAAAAAGGAAAAGAAAGTAAAGAAGGCCGAGTGCGGTGTGCCTCATGCCTGTAGTCCCAGAATTTTGGGAGGCCGAGGTGGGTGGATTACAAGGTCAGGAGTTCGAGACCAGCCTGACCAACATGGTGAAACCCTGTCTCTACTGAAAATACAAAAATCAGCCAGGCGTGGTGGCACGCTCCTGTAATCCTGGCTACTCAGGAGGCTGAGGCAGGAGAATTGCTTGAACTCAGGGGGCGGAGGTTGCAGAGAGTCAGGATTGATCACTGCACTCTGGCCTGGGCAACAGAATGAGACTCCATCTCACAAAAACAAAAACAAAACAAAAAACAAGAAAGTAAAGAAATAAAAGAAATGGCTGGCCAGGCGTGGTGGCTCACACCTATAATTCCAGCACTTTTGGATGCTAAGGAGGGCAGATCATAAGATCAGGAGATCGAGACCATCCTGGCTAACATGGTGAAACCCCGTCTCTACTAAAAATCCAAAAAATTAGCCGGGTGTGGTGGTGTGCGCCGTAGTCCCAGCTGCTGGGGATGTTGAGGTAGGAGAATGGCACGAACCCGGGAGACGGAAACTTGCAGTGAGCCAAGATCGCACCACTGCACTCCAGCCTGGGCGACAGAGCGACACTCCGTCTTAAAAAAAAAAAAAAAAAAATGCATGGCCTTCTCTGTAGGCTGGTTGCACATTTTTATGGTTATTTCTTTTTTTTTCTTTTCTTTTTCTTTTTTTGAGATGGGGTCTCTCACCCTGTCACCCAGGCTGGAGTGCAATGGCACAATCTCGGCTCACTGCAACCTCTGCCTCCCAAGTTGAAGCAATTCTCCTGCCCCAGCCTTCCAAGTAGCTGAAATTACATATGCCCACCTAATTTTTTGTATGTTTAGTAGAGACCGGGTTTCACCATGTTGGCCAGGCTGGTTTCGAACTCCTGTCCTCATGATCCACCCGCCTCGGCCTCCCAAAGTGCTGGGATTACAGGTGTGAGCCACCACAACCGGCCTTGGTTATTTCTGAATTATATTCTAGATAAAAGGTGGATTATTTATGCCTTTCCTTTTTAGACCTTTATGGTGTAACTTCCTGATGTTGCCAGGGCATTGGTAAACTATATGGCACTGATGGGAGTATAGCAGTGAGGATGACCAGAGGCAGTCTCATCACCATCTTGATTTTGGTGGTTTTTATCCCGCTTCTTTACTGCAA
>NW_012102710.1:0-140198 GCF_000951045.1 Mandrillus leucophaeus
TTTTTTTTTTTTTGCCTCATGATGAATCAAAGGCTGCTACTTTCAATCTGTGTTTATGATAATTCAGTACTGTACTGTGGTTCTTAGGATGTCACCAATGCCACAAATTCAGCACAGTAAAGTCACTGGAATATCAAAGAGGAAAGGTCAGGCACTCAACTTTGTGTAATCACAAATAGCATCAGTAATTAGCCTGCAGAGAAAAGATGTAAATAAAATTCAGGACAGGAAGCAGCTTCTCAAAGGATTATTAATTTAAGCAGAGAGGGAGTCCTCAACAGAAGGAATGAAAACCTATATGTGTCAGACAGCTACACTCCTTTTGATGATGGTCATCATGAGAAGAAAATGAGTTAACTTGTCCCTTTCATTTTAGAGTGAGAGAATGGTAGACTCAGAATTTAGAAGATATGGAACTGCCTCTATTCCCCAAAGAAGGCCTGAAACTAAAGCTGCCAAAGCTAATAGTCCAAGTTGAGATTGATCTCAGATGTGTTGGCCAGAGTTCTCATTCTTGAAATTAGATATGAACTGTTCCTCCATGCACGAAACAATGGTGTTTGCTCTTCCATCCCTGCTTCTATCTCCTCCTCTCTGTCCTGGGTTCTTGCCCTGTGGTTAATTAGTCTACACTGTTCTTTACCTCTACTTAATAGGTAGCAATATATAAATGCCTGTAATAGCGCATAGTCCTTATTTACAGAATAACCTATTTCCCTTTGGGGCAAAGAATGTTACAGTTGCAGTGAATTTTCATATTTGCAAAGCTGTTCCATGTCGTGGTTATTCTTGTAATTTCAGTACCTCATACAGTTCCATGAACATGGTAAGCTCTGATTAACTGTTTGTTGAATGAATAAATGAAAGGGTAAGTACTACCTTTTCACATAAGAGAGTTAACATGGTCCAGCTGAAAAAGAAAGACCTCAGCGCCTTAGAGGCAAGCAGCCCTGGATTAGAATTGGCCTTAGAGGTGGCAGCCCTGCCACCAAGAAGCTATTTGACCTTGGTGACCTATCTAATGTGTCTCATCGTGGTTTCCTCACCTCTAAGATTTGGATAATGAAGCATACCTTGTAGTTATGCAACAAGACTTAGATATCATTAAAAAACATAAATTTCCTGGACTATAATAGATGATTAATAAATGCTGCTGGTGGGGTGCTCATTTTTAAGAGATATAACAGGACATCAGAGATGGCTTCGTTGAGACTTAGGGGAAACTGTCTATCTGACTCAAACTTATTTCTAGATAATATCAGAGTCATTTTAACTGTATTAAAAATAGTTCTAGAATTCAGTCAACAATGGGGTTTATTTTAAGGTTTAAGAAGTTTACCACAGTTTGACTTAAGTACTGAAGCATAACTGTGTCTCTTTCCCACCTCATACTTCAACTCTCAAGGTAGAAGTTCTAATCAAACTTAGCTGATAGGATTTACATTTTTGTTTGCTCTGTTGAGTCTGAGGGTTGTCCTTTGGTTTAAAAAGACCAACTTCAGCTCCTAGATGATCAGTCCAGGTATAAAAAAACATATATCTGTCTTCTCTTTCTTTCCTTTCCTGCCTTTCCTTCCTTTCCTGTCTTCCTGTCTGTTCGTTCCTTCCTTCCTTCCTTCCTTCCTTCCTTCCTTCCTTCTTTTCTTTCTTTCTTTCTTTCTTTCTTTCTTTCTTTCTTTCTTTCTTTCTTTCTTTCTTTCTTTCTTTCTTTCTTTCTTCTTTCTCTTTCTTCTTTATTTCTTCCTTTCTTTATTTCTTCCTTTCTTTGTTTCTTTTTCTTTCTTTCTTTCTTCTTCTTTCTCTTTCTTTCTTCTTTCTCTTTCTTTCTTCCTCTCTCTTTCTTCTTCTTTCCCTTCCTTCTTTCCTTCCTTCCTTCCTTCCTTCCTTCCTTCCTTCCGTCCTCCCCTCCCTTCCTCCCTTCCTCCCTTCCTTCTTTCCTTCCTTCCTTCCTTCCTTCCTTTCTGCAGGGTCTCACTCCGGTTGCCCAGGCTGGAATGCAGTGGTGCAATCTCAGCTCACTGAAACCTCAGCCTCCCGGGCTCAGGTGATTCTCCTACCTCAACCTCCTGAGTAGCTGGATTATAAGTGTGCACCACCACGCCCAGCTAATGTTTTGTATTTTTAGTAGAGACGGTGTTTCACCATGTTGTCCAAGCTAGTCTAAAGCTCCTGAAAAAAACCATAGACCTTTCAAAGGCCTCATGGTTCTTCATTGGAAAATCTTGGCAATAGCTGGTGTAGCATTGTTTATACCACACATCCTTGTGATGAACTTCCCCATGAGTTAGAAACTGAGGATGGTGTGTTCCTTTTCTAAGATCATGGCCAATAAAAATTAGCCTAACAGTCTTTATTCGTTTGATTGGCTAGCTGAAGTTGACTAAGTGCACACATGGGTATCACCCAATTTGGGCTGACCCTTTCTGAAGCCTCCTTCTGAGGCTGCTTTCTACTGGGATTTTCTCATTAGAGGTGGTGTTAAGGAAGGTAGAGCTCTGTAAATAGATTTTCACATTTACAGCTTCAAGGCCTAACTATTCTTAGAAGTTTCTAACCAGACGTGGTCAATTCCATTAGGTTGTGTAATATATAGTAGAGAGAATATATAGTTTAGAGAAACGAGCAAATAGAAGCCATTAGCACCACAGAATGCATCATCATTCACTTGCAATCCAAGCAAGACCACATTCCAATAAGAAGCTACTCATTTACTATGCTCAGGGGCCTAGGTCCCATAGTTTTAAATCTTCAGACTGGCCCTACGTGGAGGAATTTATTTCCCTCAAATTGTAGATGAGGAAACTGAAGTAGACTGAAGAATTTAACAAGAGTCAGACAGCTTCTAAGTGGAAGAGTTAGGATTTGAACCCAGGCCTACCAAAATTTTATCTCTTCTGTGTAAGGCCTGGAGATACCACAAAGACCCCACCATAGAGCTTATCTTTGAAAAGCTCACAGGCTGTTAAATATGCATAACTGTATTGGATAGCCAAATGTCACATCATCAAAAGTTTACATAAAGAGATTTGGAAGTCCAAAGGGAGGCTTCATGGAAGAAGTAGTGTGCTAGCCAGATCTTAAGGAATCAGTAGGAATTTTTCAGCTTTGTTTCCTTCTGGCTATTAGGCAAGGGTAGGAACTGGCAGAAAATTGGGGAGCAGAGGAAGGGAAAAGCTAGCATATTCCCCCACCCTGTGTTTTGGGTTTGGGTGCTGTCTCCAACGTTAGCTTTGTACCCTCGGTGATCCAGCTCTCATAGGACAGCTCTTCCTTCCATATCCCAGCTCATTAAAGGTTCCAGCTATCACAGGGTGATCTTGGGTCTAAATTCTTGTCTTTCCCCTCCATCACCAGGGCTTGTAGCAGCTTCCTGCTGTTAGTAATTTCCAGAGTATTCACAGTCCCCTACCAATGGTCTCAGTTCCTCTGTCATCTGTTTAATTCCCTGTATTATATTCCCTCTGTTTGAAATACCTAAAGTCTTTGCTGTTGTTTATTTGGCTAGACTTTGCCTGATACAGAAACCACAACTATAAAACTAATACTCATTTTCTATTTTGAAAAACCACGTTGAAAAGAACATACGTATTAGGAGAGATGAAGGACTGCTAGGAGCAAGAATAGAAGCTAGAGATTTTGAATTTAGTTTACAAGACCTTGTATGTTCTTGATATTGAGCCTGTAGATTTGGTACTTGGTGTGGAGAATATTACATAGTATCCGCACCTCATTGAAATTCAGCCCATTCTCTGTTTTGAACACAGCTGAGTTGAAAAAGCTCCAAACTAAGTCTCCTGGACAAGTCATTCAAGACTCTGTGAGAGAAGCACAACTTTATTATAATTTATTATTATCAGATCCCATATTATAATCTAATGCTGTAACAGTAATTACTGCTGTAGAACAAAATGCCATTTTGTGCTTTTTTAAGAAAATGGAATAAAACAGAAAGGAAGAATCTATCATTTCTTATCTGTCCAGTGCATGGACAGTGGCTGAAGCTGGCCTCTCAGTGCTTCAGGACTCAGGCAGCTGCCATCAATGCCAGGCCCTGCTTCCTTTGACATGAGGGCCTGGGAGGCTGCTTAAGCACCTGCCTGAATTTGATGGGGTGAAGGATCCCCAAAGCCATATCCACTTTATTCAAAATTTTTTATTTCATGAGGGTTTCCTTTGTCTTTTTCCAAGTTCCTGAATCCATTTACTGTGGTGAGGCCACCATGTATGCAGAGTAGTTGCAAAAACAATGTGAACTTTAAGGTCCAACGGGTTTTTCAAGTTCAAATTCCCATTCGTGCATTTCTATACCTTGTAACTTGGAATAATTCATGTAAGTCTTTGTATCTTATTTTCTTTATCTGACTCATAATGTGGTTCAGAAGCTACTGTTTAATGTAAAAAATCTAGCCCAGTGCCTGCCATTTATTAGGTGCTGAACAAGTGTGATACTACCTTTCATAATCACTATAGGTAATGTGTATTGAATGGGACAAGAGCTCCTTCTCTATGAGTTTTGTCCCCACAGTTTTGCTTATGATGAATAAGGTTAATTTCAGTTGCAAAACGTGCTAACTTCTCTTCCTGAAAATCTATAAGACAGTTCCTAGAATCACATATTCTTACATGTTAGCTTTTTTCCTGGTCTCCTTTTTGGTCCAGGCCTAGCATGGTACCTTGTACAGAGAAAAGGAAGGGTGGGTGTGGGAGGGTGCAGAGTTCCTTACATTGGATGAGTGTAGCACATTAGTTGATATGGGTAAGTATATCTCCCAGTTGGGTCTGATATTGTTTGGTTTCTAGAGAAGTCCAGACTTAGTTTACTTATTTCTCTTCTTTATTATTATTTCCATCATTAAAAATATGACCCTTATCTTAGTTTCTGTTGCTGTATAGACTGGGTGGCTTAAATGACAGATATTTATTTTCTACCATTTTGGAGGTAGGAAGCCCAGGATCAAGGTGCCAGAAGGTCTGGTGTCTAGTGAGGGCCTGCTTCCTGGTTCATAGGCAGCAATTTACCTGCTGTATCCTCAGATGGCAGAGAGCAGAGAGAGAGAGAGAGAGAGAGAGAGAGAGAGAGAGAGAAAGAGAAAGAGCAAGCTCTCAAGTCCCTTTTTATAAGGGCACTAATCCCATTCATGAGGACTTCACCCTCATAACCTAATTACCTTCCAAAGCCCTTACTTCCTAATACTATTAAATTGGAGGATAGGATTTCAAAATAGGAATTTGCAGAAAACATAAACATGTCGACCATAACAATTTGTAACAAGAAACACATGGCATTGCATTAATGAACTGAAGTTAATGGGTTTTTTTTCAAGTTTATAGAGGAAAGTCAGGCAATCTAAATGTATATACAATATTTTTTCACCCCATATTTCACTGGTAAAAAGAAAAATATATATTCTCAAGCATTCTTTCTGAAACATTAGGATGAAGAAAAAAGAGATATGGAAAGCAGAAAGTAGGGAAGAGGAATAAGAGGCCAAAGAGAGTAGGAAGTCAGAATTTGGAAGAGTGAAAGCTGGAGGAATAAGGATCCCCTCAACCCCACCAAAATTGTGATGTGTAGCAAGAGCAAGGATATGCATTAAAAAGAAACAAAAAATCAGAATGAGTTTTTTGTAGCCATGGACCTATATGCTACTGGCAACTTGAATTTGAGCAATTCCTCATTGATTCATTCATTCATTCAGAACAAGGTGGAATTCACTTGCAGTCTCTTAGGCTCTGTTACAATGTCAAGAACAAGCTAGTACTCCTGACTTGGATTCTGATGGTCTCTTTGCCTTTTTCATCTTCTGACAGGTCAGTGGTTTGGAAGAAGCAGTCTCTGATTTTTGGGTTTGAAGGGAAGGTTGTTTTCAGATTCTCGGCCTCAGTTGTCAGCATTTCTGCCCAAAGATTCTTATCATTTCTTGAGATTCACACACAAGGGCAAGAGCACAGTCTGTGAGGTCACACAGTCTTGCCCTGCATGTTTTGTCTTTGGGCAACTTGCTTAAGCCTTTGGAACCTCAGCCTTAGCATCAGTAAGAATGAGAATAATACCACCCACTTTGGATCATGATTATGTAAGATTCCAATGTGATGACTGGCACAATAAAAATAATAAAACTTCTTCCTAATTGTGCATTCTGCAGCCATCTCTTAGGATGTGGGTTATTGGCTTAGTATGGGATAAATAGTCACATGGAAGGGAGAATTTGGGCTATTGCTTTGTGAGGATCTAGCTAAGGAGGTCAGGAAATCCTCATTTATGGTTACTGTCTGCTTGGAATGGCTCTCTGGCCAGGGAAACTGAATTCTTAATATTGTGATTAGCTTTGATCTGCCATGTTTACATATTTTGAGTTAGTTTTGCTTTTTTTTTTGAGACAGAGTCTCTCTCTGTCACCCATGCTGGAGTTCGGTGGCACGATCTCAGCTCACTGAAACCTCTGCCTCCCAGGTTCAAGTGATTCTTTTGCCTCAGCCTCCAAAGTAGCTAGGGCTACAGGCACGCACCACCACACCCAACTATTTTTTTGGGAGTTTTAGGAGAGACGGGGTTTTGCTGTGTTGGCTAGGCTGGCCGAAAACTCCTGACCTCAAGTGATTCACTTGACTTGGCCTCCCAAAGTGCTGGGATTACAGGCATGAACCGCTGTGCCTGGCCTCTTTTGTGTGTGTTTTGATGACCACTTGGTAAAGAATGCTTCCAGATTCTAAGGGGGTGTGGGCAGCTTTGCTTGCGATGTTAGGATAATAGTGAAGAAGATTCCTTTAAACTAGTCATGAAATCACATTATTTGGATTCCATTCACATTGGGACATCTCCCCCTGCTACTTACATGACTTACAAAGTCACATACATGACTTTAATCCTTTCAGGTAGAGAATATTAAGTCCATTCAACAGGTGAGGAAATGGAGCTTTAGAGAGTTTACATAACTCATCTCACTGTGTCCTCTGGGTCAAGTCAAAAATTTTTTCTAGAGCAGTTAGCTTTCCAGCTTAAAAAAAAAAAGAAAAAAAAAAAAATCTTGAGAGATGTAAAAGGTATCTGAGGTAACCTCAGCTAACTCCCTGATTTTAGGGAGGCAGAAACAAAGACCCATTGAAGTTAAATGGGACGAGTGAGGATCACATCCTCCATACTGGCAGAGCCAAAATTAGAACCTGGTCTCCTGGGACTCAAGCTCTGTTCATTAGCAGCTGGTAAATATCCTTTCCTTTCGTCAGCTATTCATGATAAAAATGTTATTTAGTTTATACAGAAAATTCCAAACAAACCTGAAAGACATAGCTCCAAAATAGAAGAGGAAAACTGAGGCCCTTTCCAAGCTATACATGACAAAATTTTCCATTTTGGGTTTTCTGCCATTTCGTCTCTAATTTAGGAATCAGTAAATTACAGCTTGTGGGTCAAATGCAGCTCATCGCCTGTTTTTGTAAGTAAAGTTTTATTGGAACACAGCCATGCCCATTTATTTACATTTCATAGCTATAAATACAAAGTAGAGTATCTGTAAAAGAGACAATATGGCTCATAAAACCTAAAATATTTACTATATGGTCTCTAACAGAGAAAGTTTTCCAGCCCCTGTTTTAGTTAATACTTGTTATTGGCCTAGAGTTCTGAATTTATATTCTTTAATAAGTTTTGCTTTCCCTCATAGATAGTAATATATGGTGGCGATGTGATCACAACCAAAATCCAAAGGTCCAAGTGTTTCTACCGGGCTAAAACCTGAATATATTAGATCTAGACCTTTCTTCATCTTAGAGAGCAAATTAAAAACATGGTTTAGCTATCTAGATAATAACACACCACCTTTTCAAAGTGTTTTTCTCCCACAAAACAAGAAATATACTCTGTCAGCAGCTCAATAAGCCAAAATATGATGAATGACTACTCAGGGAATATATACATATTTTGTAGAATATTCTTGGTGATTGCAATTCTACCTAAATCCAGCCTTTCTTCGTTTGTTAGTTCTTATTACGATTGGACAGAAATAACTGCAGTCATGTTTTCTTCTCTTGGAGTCATCTGACTTGTATTTCTGCTTGCACACATTGAAAACAAAAGGTACACAGAGCAAAACTCACAGGAAATTTCAGCTGAGATTAGCTTGCTTCGAGTCATGACTGTTGCCGTTTATTTAGCAGACCTTTATCACATCACTAAAACCAGATAGAGCAGAAATGAGTTGCTGATGTAAAAGTTGCTGTAGAAAAGAGAAAGTTTGTATCTGTGAGGAGCTCATCGCATTAACTGTGATAGACGTGGCATTGCTCTTCAAAGATTGGTTCCCATTTTCCATGGAGGAAAGTAGCTGCTGCCAACTGGCTGCCCTTTCAGGAACTACAATGCCAATATCCTATTTTGCTTTGCCTTATATCTAGGCAGGTCTTATGACCCATTACTGCTAACAGAAAGTGAGATAAATGATGTGTGTTGCTTTCCAGCTGGTTGGTTAAAAAGCAGGTGAGTCTTCTTCTCTATTTTCCCATCTGGATAGATTAGAAGGATTAGAGGCTCTGCAGGTGATGGAGCCACAGGAAGAAAGAGCTGAGTCTTTGAATCACTGCAAGGTAAGCTCCCTGTTGAACCTCCCTGTCAGAAAGTAGATGCACAAGAAACAAATTTCTGTTGTGCTAAGCTGCTGAACCTTGAAGGTTCATCTATTATGGAATCTAACATTAATGAATATGCTAATCCATCATTTCTACTTCTATCTATCATGGCACCTTCCTAAGGTGAATAATTTCTAGTGGCAATGGTCTTCACTGATAGAAGTTTACCGTCTTCTGGAAGAATACTTCTCCACATTTCTGAGCAGTTTTACTCCTGTGTTCTTTGTTAATTGGTCGCAAAAAATGACACAATTTTAGAGCTGAAAGAAACTTTGGAGATTACAGTCCAAGCATCTTCTTTTACAGATAAGTTTTATAAATGATATGAAGTGGTCAAGGTCCTGTTTGTAGTTAATGGTAGCACTAGCACTAGATTGCAAGTGTTTTGATTCTCCTGAAATTCCATTTTTTAAAAATTTCACCATGGTATACATTTTTAGACTATGTGAGTTTATAATTGAAATTATGTTAGCTCTTGGGATTGAGAAAGCATAATATTAGTATTAAGGCAGGAAGTACGCCTATGTGACATCTTCCAGCTGTACAGTTATCTACAGGGGGAATTTTCCAAACATGAATGTATTTAGAGATAAATACAGTTGTTGGTTTTGTAATGGATTGTTTAAAGTGACACTTTTTTGGGGGGAGACAGTACTCCACAAACATTTAATTAAGTTTACCTCTCATTTATCTCTGGGATAGAGAGCTCCCAAGTGGGTTGAGTTTGTCAGGCTGAAAAACTGCATTAGTGCAATTTCCCAGAGAGATTTGTAAATAGGAAGGGCATTCATTAAAGGACATGTCCCAGAGTCAGAAAGCCTGTTTTTGGTAGCTCAATCCTGTATGTCAAAATGAAAGTGGGGCGAATCAGAGGTTCTTGAGGGGTGTTACGGGGGGCTCAGAAGACAAGCCTCAATAACTAGCACGCTGTTTCCCATCTTGGTTCTGAACAAGTAGTGACATAAAATAGAGCATTAAAGATTAGTCTGAAATGTCACCTTTGGTTGGAGGACTCAACATGAAGTCTGTCCTAATTCTGAGCCTCAGAACCAGGTGCAGGCAAAGCTGCACTGGGATAAGTCTTATCCCCCTAGGAGCTAAGTTGACCTCTAGGGGAGGAAGAAGGGAGGTGCTAAGCTGAGCGTACCAGGGCTCTGAAATTAACTGAGCTGCCATCATAGGAAAGAAACATCAGACATGGGGAGGCAGCATTCCCAACTAACTGGTGGATAGTTCAGAAGGGTGAGAATAAACATTTACTGGGTATCTAACAATATTTGTCATTACTGGGTATCTAACAATATTTGTCATTATTCTAAATGCTTGATGAAATAACATTGATCACTGCCACAGCCACCTTGTGTTGAGGCTCAACGGTCAGTGAGGAGGTAGAGCGTTCAGTTGATAAATGAGGGAGGAGCCAGCTGACGATGCCTGGTGTCTCCACTTCTACAGGCATTATTGTACTTATTTTTCCATCTCTAATAATCCTTGTCCTCAGAGAAATAAAATAAACTGCTTGTTATGGTTGACAGAATCTAAATTGGGATTTTTAAATTTTAACTAGTTACTTTTTGACTTGTTTCTAAGGCTTTGCTTTTTTCCTGACAGATTAAAATTATTACAGTGTGAGAACATGTGCTTTTTACTTATTTAAGACTCAAATCCATCAACTATCTTAGACAATTATCTTCTCTCTGTCTAATAAAATAAACACGATGATGAGCAATGTTCAAAATGACATTAATTTTTAAAGATACATAGTCACCTGGAAAATCAGTCAGTTCTGCATTTTACTGCAAATCTTCATTTATAAATAGGCACCCATCCTCTGTCTCTTGATGGTTTAACTTAATGCCACTGAAAGTAGAAGAGATTTCTCCAGCTGTCAAGTTGCAGAACTGGAATGAATGTATGTTGTAAAAATTAAGAATAGAGGCCGGGCGCGGTGGCTCACGCCTGTAATCCAAGCACTTTGGGAGGCCAAGGCGGATGGATCACGAGGTCAGAAGATCCAGACCATCCTGGCTAACACAGTGAAACTGTCTCTACTAAAAATACAAAAAATTAGCCGGGCATGGTGGCGGGCGTCTGTAGTCCCAGCAACTCGGGAGGCTGAGGCAGGAGAATGGCGTGTACCTGGGAGGTGAAGGTTGCAGTGAGCCAAGATCGCATCATTGCACTCCAGCCTGGGCGACAGAGCGAGACTCCGTCACACACACACACACACACACACACACACACACACAAATAGAATACAATTCAATAATTTGCTTTATCCTACAGCAAAATTATTGAATTCATTCTTGTTGCTAGGTAACAAATTATAACAAGCCTAATGATTTGATGTAACACCTATGTATTATCTTTCAGTTTTGTAGGTCGGAAGTCCAAATGGGCTCAACTGTGTTCTCAGTTGAGATTCTCAGAAGGCCCAAGTCATGGTTTCAGCTGGGTTGGGCTCTTATCTGTAGGGTCTTGGGGCTATTTTACTTCCAAGCTCATTTAGATTGTTTGAAGAATTCAATTTCTTATGGTTATAGAGCTAAATCCCCAATTTCTTGCTGGTTGTTGGCCAGGGACACCTCTCAGCTTTTGGGAATCACCCACATCCCCTTTATCCAGCCAGGGAAAACCTCTTTCAAATTGAATCCCTTGAACACTTAAAATCTCTCTGATTTCCTCTTCTACAACCAGCCAGAGAAAACTCTCTGTTTTTAAAGGATTCGTGTAATTGGTCCTTTTAAATTTCCCACTTCAAAAATTTCCATATCTTAAGGACTGCTGATTTGGGATTTCATTTACATCTGTAAAATCTCTTTATAGCAGTACCTAGATTTGTATTTTATTGAATAACCAAGGGCCAGTAGTCCTGAGGCACATCTTTGAATTTTGCCTACCACAATCCTATTTTCTTGTGAATTTTCATCTTAATGGTAAATTTCCAGATTTACTACTTAATTGACTTGTGGGTAGGTGTTTCTTTCTTTCTTTCTTTCTTTTTTTTTATATTTTTTGAGACGGAGTCTTGCTCTGTTGCCAGGCTGGAGTGCAGTGGCACAATCTCGGCTCACTGCCAGCTCTGCCTCCTGGGTTCACGCCATTCTCCCACTTCAGCCTCCCAAGTAGCTGGGACTACAGGCACCCGCCACCACGCCCGGCTAATTTTTTGTATTTTTAGTAGAGATGGAGTTTCACCATGTTAGCCAGGATGGTCTCGATCTCCTGACCTCGTGATCCGCCCGTCTCGGCCTCCCAAAGTGCTGGGATTACAGGCGTGAGCCATTGCGCCGGGCCGGGTGTTTCTTTCTTTCTTTGATTGTGTAAGTATTACAGACAATTAATTCTGAAGAGTTAAGAGAATTCAGCCATGTTGCATTGTAGGAGGGTTCTTGTTTGTTGTTTGGTTTTGCTCTCATTTGCATTTTTCTTTCCCCCAGTTCTATATACCATGCAGGTTATTTAAAAAATAGAGAAAGGCTGTGAATACAACAATGCATATGAGCGTGGCTTTGGAGTTGGATAAACCAGGACTGAAACCCATGCTTCTATGCTTACTTGCTGTGTGGCACTGGGCATACCACTTAGCTTTTCTGAGCCTCAATGTTCTCATCTTTAAACTAGAGGGAATGTTTTTCCAGGGGATCTTTGTAAGGGGAGTAAATGAGATAAGTAAGTCCTCAGTGCAGTTCCCTGCAGACCATAAGGACCCTGTAAATGGTGATTATTTTACTATTAATAGCTCACATAGTGAGTTTTAAGAAGACAAGCACTTATGCTCATTGCCAGAGGTGGTCTTGAGATGCAGTTGATAAAACAAAGAGCAGGCTGGAGCAGACGGTGTTTCCCTGCTTCCGTTTCACTGAGTCTAGAGAAAGGTGTCTTCGTTTGCACTGCTATGCAAAGAACACCATAAACTGGATGATTTAAACAACCGAAAAATATTCTTCAAAGTTCTGAAAGCGGGGAGGTCCAGCATTAAGATGCTGGCTCATTTGGTTCCTGGCAAGGATTTTCAGAAGGATGCCTTCTTGCTGTGTCCTGGTGTGACCGAGATCATCTCTCTTGCGTGTCTTCTTATGTGGGCACTAATCCTATTCACAAGGGCTCCGCCTTCATGCATGATCTAATCACATCCCAGAGGTCCCATCTCCAAATACCATTGCACTGGGGACTAGGGCTTCAACACAGAAATTTGGAGGGCATATAAAGATTCCATCTATAGCAGAGAGTGAGAGCTGAAATTCGTTTCATTTAGGAAAAGGGACAAGAGAAAGATGTTCCGAGCAGAAAGGGACAATCTTTCCTGCAGAAATGCAGAGACATAAGTGCCTGAGCTACATCCAGTCTCCCTGCACTGACCCTCTGCTCTGGCGGGGCTGGCACCAGGCATTCCTGATGAAGACCCCTTGCCCACCCCCACCTCTGGCCTTTACTCACATCAGCTCCTCCTTCACGAACACTCCCATCCCCTGCCCCCATCATTTTCTCCCCACGGCCTTCCCTGACCACCCACTCTCAGTGCCCATCACCAGCAGCTATGGAGCGTCGTGTTAAGCGCTGAAGGCAGCTCACAGACATTCAAATCCAATGTCTGCTCCTGTTTCTTATAGATCATGCCATTGTGATCAGGTCACTTAACTTTGCCTCATTGTCCTGACCTTTGAAATGAGAGTAACAACAGTAGTACCCACTTCATAGGGTTGTTGTGAGGATTCAATGAGTTAATATAGGTCACGGATTAGTGCCTGGCCCATAGTAAATGCTAGAAAAATGTTAGCACTCATCACTGTCATTGTCATTTATTATCTTACTGTCAACTCAGAAAAGGTTTCCTCCCTCCCTTCCTGCCTTCCTGCCTTTCTTCCTCCCTTCCTCCTTCCTTCTTTCCTCCCTCCCCTCCTCCTTTCTTCTCTCACTTTTTGTTATTCCCTTTATTTATACACTGACATCACATCAAAAATTAAAAGAATCATTCATTCACAGTCACTCTGATAAAATTGTTTTATTTTTATACATTAAGTTCTTGCACATATGAATAAAAAGGATGAAAATTGAAGACTAAAAAGATTACATTTGCACCATTTATATTTTTAGAAGGCATTATTAACAATTTCATATTTTACATATTCTCAGTTAATTTGTGTATGTATGATTTGTCTCTATAACCTAGCGATGAGGTCAGGGACTTTGTTTTGTATTTCTTAGGTTCCCTACTGTTTAGACTTGAGAAAGCATGATAAATATCACCCTTCATCCCTATATTTGTTTGAAAATAAAAGGACTCAATCAGGTAGAAATAGAAAATTTTCTTTATAGAAGTGAAGTCTAGGTGGGAAAATAGGTTGTTAGATGAGTGGATTAAGTGAGATTTCCCTTATGGGGCTGCAGAGGAGACCATTTTCTCACCGTCATGAGCAGGGGTAACACACCTTCCATCTGCCTCCAGGCCCTGCCCTTGTATACCATATATCAAGATGTATGGAGAAGAGAATGAATCCTTTCTGCAGACAGTTCTCTCCCAAAGAAGAGAGAATAAAACCAAGTTGGATTTTCTTAGTAGCTCCTCCAGAATTTCTCAAATAGCTGATTCCATATTTCTTAGGGTAAAGTGTGAAGGGGGCCCAAGAGTAGTCCAGAGTGTTACTAGGAAAGCTCACTGCACGTAGAATCCCAAGGCCCTGGGCAAGGTCCCCCCTGCACCCCTGAAACTGCACTAGTCCCCAACACTACATTTTGCCTGTCCCATGATCGGGACACACATAAATCAGATACTTGATGAACAACTAGGAGTAAGAATACTCAAAAATCAGTATGTCCAGTCTAATGTATGTCAATTGTACTTCAGTATAGCTGATAAAAAAGAAAATAATTTATCAGTGGGCCTGGTACAAAATAATTGTTTAACAACTAATAACTCTTGAGTTGACCTTTACCTTTACTGTGTTACTGTGAAGAAGATAAGTCCTACAACTATTTGTCTTAAATGCGTCATAATCAAGAAACAGCTTGCTATGCCTCCCACTGCCATTGCTTAGTAGGGGTAGCCAGTCTGTCCTTGGTGCTTCAGATTTGGGGTTGATCTTTGAAATCATTGTTTGCTTTCTCTATCTACTGCTGGTCCTAAGACAATGGGAACTTCCTTTCAAATGGAAGTCACCAATACTGCTCATAATCAAGTTTCAGATGCTGCAGAGAAAGATGGTCTACACACTTAAGTGTCTCTCAGACCCTACAGTGTAAATTTTGCAGAAACCAATATTCTAATTCAGGCAGTTCCAAATTTGGCAAAAATAGGTCTAGCCATTTCCCAGTGTTTCTTAATAGACTAACATGCAGAAATTGAATATTATTTGTGTGGGTTGTATGAAATGAAAACACATGTCCTGGCTTGGCTGAACAGTTTCAGTTTATCTCCATTTTCCTGGCAGCCCATCTGGTTTAGCATTTGTCAGAACAAAACTCTCCCAGTTAAGACAATAAATTACATGAGTGCCTTAATTATATGGAGCAAGACATTTGATCTAAAAACAATACATGTTCTGGAATTACATGGAATTGACTAGAATCTCAGATAGTAAGCTGTTGGATCCTTTCCCAAGGAGGGGTCTTGTCTAATACGAGATCAGAAGAGTCATACTGCTAGGCTGAAGCTCTGAATTTGGGGGATGTGGATTGTAATCCAGTTCTTCTGCCTGATGAATGTTACCTACCTCTGGTCACCTTTCCTGCCCAATCCAGTCATCCCTCTTGCCATTTATCCTTTGCAATTCTTAACCACATACTTCAGAGCTTTTCTCCATTCTGTTTTGTTGATTGTGAATACATTTTTATTTGTTAACATATTTTATGCACATATGCTTATTTGTTTTGCTTTTGTTAGGTTAGCTCAGAAGACCCTTGGCAGCTTGGGAAAGAGGCTCAACTCCCCTGACTGGCTTCAGGCCACCCTGCACTCTATTCATCCTTCTGTTATCCATTCATCCTCTTCTTTCCCAATGCCCCATGACTATTTTCCTCCAGTGCTGATTGGACATGTTAAGAACTTCACAGATATTCACACTATAACTCTAACCCATAGGCACCATCCTCTTCCCACTGAACTATCATCTCCCCACTTAAGGGAACTGAGGTTCTAAGAGTAACTTTAAGGGACTTTCTCAATTCACTGCTCTTAAGCGAGGGCCCAATAATCCAATCTCAACTTGTCTGACTCAGATACCAAAAAGCAGGGTCTCTGTTCTGGCCTCACCATCTAGCACCTGACAGTTCTCACCTCTGCCCTTTGCCCTACTCTCCCATGCATGCAAATCTTACTCACCTTCAATGCCTAAACTCACACTCCACCTTGTCCAAGAACTCTTCCTTGAGTTGGATCTCATCTTCCTCCTTTCTTTTTGGTATTCCTACAGTACTTACAGCTTAGACCATATGTTTTGGTTTGTTTTGTTTCTGAAAGCAAGTGTGCCATTCTTATATCACCCTTGAAACGTGTCTCATTCCTGAGTTCTCATTTGGACTGTACTTTTCTCAAAGGTGGAGATGATTTCATAGAGCTGTTTGTATTGTCAGAAGTTAGTGCATTGCCCTGTTTGTAATCGGTGGTGAATATTGCTTACTGGTTGATAGATTTTTTTTCCTCTTTAGTGTAATTCCCCACAGCACTTGACATTGTGCCTTGCACAGAGCGGGAACTCAATAATGGATGCCTTAATCCAGGACAGGTCTCCAGGGTGTGCCGTGATCTTGGCGAAAGGGCTTCCCCTTAAGATACCTTAGAGCCTTCACAGTCACAGCTGCATTGGATTAACTTTCCACTTTCTAGCAATAATGGAGCTGGAGTAGACACAGAGACAGAATACTTTGCTGTCTTATTCTTTTTCCATCAACATCTTCCAGAATTTTCACATGGTTCCTGAACACTAAGTTAGAAACATACTCCAGGACAAAGCGGGCTAGATGTAGCAACAAAGAAGAAATTCATTTAGATTCAGCTGTAGGTGAAGTGGTTTAACACACAAATACACGCATACACACAACCTCTCCTCCAGGCCCTGCAGTGGGAAATTGAGTGTGTCAGACATGACATTAGTCAGTTACAAAACATTTTTTTCTCTGGCTTCTCCCAATAGAGGCCTTCATGTGGGTATAAAATACTGTTATTATTATTTATAAAAGCTTAAAGGGCACCTACCAATATGCCAAATATTCCCTCTTCCTCTGACAAGTACTTTTGTTTAATCAAGCACAAACAGATACACGTCATTTAGTGGAATTCCATGTAGTCTTATAATAAAGAAATGGGGAAATGTATGCATGAATTAACCGACACCGAAGTTGATTTATTTTTATGTTTCAACATATCGAATTGAATTGTTGCAATGGGAAAAGATACACAGACAGCATACTGATAGATCATTAAAGCTAATATTTTAAAATCTTAAACATATGTTACATGAGTGCTATTAATATATTAAGACATAGATAGTGTTAAAGGTATGAGTGACTTTGGGATCAAGGCAACATAATAAGCACCAAAATATATAATTTTATTTATCTTGATTATTTTTGCAACTAATTAAGAGGGTGTTTTTTTCATTTTGTACTCATTTTGGTCCCATAATTATCTACATTCCTGCCTTTCCCATGAGATTACAAGTTCTATGACAGCAGGAGCTGTGTTTTCTTTTTTTCTTTTTTTAAATAAAAGTGGCTGGCATAGAGATGACCCTCAATGAATCAATTGAAGTACTGTGTCTACGTTAGAGATGTATTTTATTACTGTTTTGTGTTTTGATTTATACTGAAGTCACATGAGGACGTATCATGCCATAAAATAAAATCAGTGCGCATGTGATAAAATTGCATAGAATTAAACACATACTCAAACGAGTGGACAGAAAACTGGTGAAATCTGAATTAAGTCAGGTGTGATGGATGCCAATGGCAATTCCTTGGTTGTCATCTTGTACTATAGTCATGAAAGATGTCGCCATTGGGGAAAACTGAGTGGAAGTGTTTGGGACCCCTTTGGCCTCCTTTCTTGCAGCCACATATAAACCTACCATTATCTCAAAATAAAAGTTTTTAACAAACAAATGATTGCATCTAAGATACTGCGAAGGTGCAGTGAAAATATTTAGATTTGCATACACGAGGTAAAACTTTGAATACCCCAGTGTTCACAGAGCTTCCATGTATGTAAACATGAGAAAATAGGGAATTCGTTTTCAGGTTCCTAGATAATAAAGCAGCTAGTTTGGTATAATAGTTTTGAATAAGAAGAGAAACCAAGCATACTCCCTTAACATGGGTGGGAAATTCACCGAAGAAGAGAGGGGTGTGTGTGTGCTGTCAGTAGATTTTTCTTTCTTTAATTTTTTCTCTAAAAATGACATTAACAACTGTTTACTCAGTGCCTTCTGGGTGCCAGGCACCATGTATTCATAGATCCCAACTGATATAATAGCAAATGCATAAATTGGGGAGCAGACACACCGGTGTTCGAATCCTGGCTTACCAGTTGTCCTTAGCTGTCTTCTCTGAGGCAGTTGTATAACTTCTCAGTTTCCTTAGCTATCACACGCAAGTAATTAATAATCCTCCCCTTTCAAAAATATCATGCTCAGAAATGAACTTATAATAAGCATGGAAGCATCCACCCTAAAGGCCACATAGAGCCCAATCCATGGACACTCAATGAATGATGGGTGCTCCTGAATTATCACTAAGAAAGCTTGGGTCTCTGCTTCTAACACCTCCTCCAGGGCAATTGCTCTTATCTTTGCATCTCAGAGACAAAGAGCACTGTCTTTCTGCAGTTGTGCATTCAGCAGCAGATGCCAGAAGAAACTGCAACCAGCTCTGGGATTCGGAACCAGATGCCTGTGATGGATTATTACAATTTCCTATCATGTAATTGCTTTTCTGTTTGACCAAAGGTACCTCATTTAATCTATTTCTAATTTGTTTTAAGGCGTTAATTCTGGAAACGCGTAAAATGGGAAATATTCTCAGGGAAATCTTTCCAACTTCCTTCCCCAGCACAGCTTCAGTTGTGTTAACATATAAGACAGCACTTGGTAAACACTAAGGTGATATACAAATGTGAGTTGTTCCCATTTTGGTTATTATTGATCTTTGCTCAAATTTCCCCATGGGCTCTCTCAGTGCTCTGGGCACAGATATCCCACAGAATTTAATGGGTCTTTTGATAGTGGAGAAGAAATGTAAAAGAGGGAGAAATGTTCTCATTTTGATATATGTATCCCCATCTTTTCAACAAGCATCTCAGAGCAGGGTAGCCCATGCTTCCTCAACCCTGGCATGTAGCATTTTGAACTGGACAGTTTTTTGTTGGGGTAGGTGCTGTCCTGTGCCTTGTAGGATGTTTAGCAGCATCCCTGGCCTCTACCCACTATATGCCAGTAGCACCCCATCAATTGTGGCAATCAAAAATGTCTCTAGAGATTGCCAATTGTTCCCCAGGAGACAAAAGAAATGCCAGGAGACACTTATTATAATAGCATGGAGAAGGGTGCTCTCCTAACTTTAAGCCCTGTTCCAAACTTTGACAGTCCCTCAAATATAATGGAACAATTTTCAGAGCTAGCGAAAATGTGTTCTTAGACAGAGGGCATATATGAAGCACTGTGAGAAGACCTAAGCCTTTTCCCCATTGTGACCCATTTTAAAAGTGACACACAATCCCACTTCCAAGATCAAACACTGGGGCAGCAGGAATAACCTTGACTTTGGAGTTCTACTACTTCTAATAATTATTCATTTAGTCAACAATTATGGATTAAGTTCCACAGTGTTTTGAACATAGTCTCAGTTTAGTGTGTGCATACTGATAATCTGGAGACCTGGAAACCCTCGAAGGTAAGAAGTCCGGCTGATGTTACAGTCAGATCAATATAAACAACTTCCTGTTTCTAGATTTTTAGCTGATATCTCTCTTGTGAAGTGGATTCATGCCCCTTTCCCTGAAAAGAAAAAGCACAATAATTACTACTCTCTTTTGGAATTACAATCCCATTGGTCACAAACCAGAATCTTCAGTGAGCTGGTGAAAGAAAAGAAGGATGGAGGGAGTAAGGGGGAAAGAAAGAAAGAAGGAACGAGAGAGAAAGAAGAAAGAAAGGAAGGGAAGTAAGGAAAAGATGGAGGGAGGGAGAAAGGAAAGAGAGAGAAGGAGGGAAGGAAGGGGGAAGGAAGAGAAAAAAGATAAGGAAGGAGAGGGGGAAGGAAAAAGAAGGTAAGAAGGAAGGGAAGGAAGGAAGGATGGAAGAAAGGGAGGGAGGAAGAAAAGGAAGGAAAGAAGGAAGGAAGGAAGGAAGGAAGGAAGGCAGGAAGGAAGGAAGGAAGGAAGGAAGGAAGGCAGGCAGGCAGGAAGGCAGGCAGGCAGGCAGGCAGGCAAACAGCTCTTCTCTTCCCTTGAAGAAAACATTCTCTCAGTGTTACTGCAGGGAAAGAGGATCGCTATTGTTTGTGATTTTCCTGACCTGAGAGAGGCACTGTGTTTAATTAGAGATCCGCAGGCCCTGCTTCCATTGATGTTGCCCTGCCTGTAGTTTGGCTCTTTTTTGCCCATAATATATCTATCCGCCTTTGTGCTGTAGCTGCTGCCTAAACAGATTTTCTGTTTTTAATAAGGAGCAAGAAAGTCTTGTAGTCGTTCCCAGTAGTATAGTTTAAAAAAGAAACTAGAACACAAGAAAGTAAGGGCTCAGTTCCCATTTAACTCTTGCCTCTCTGGGCAAGGGTTGAGCTAGGGCTTGGTTTCCTGAACCCACCCTTGGCTCAGATGGTGCCAGTGAACTTTCAGCAGCTCCTCTCCAGCCTTTTTTCCCATCTGTTCCCTTCCTGCAACCTAGCCATAAGAGAATGTGGGTATTGGAGACACCTGCATCCTGGGAATCAGTAGAGTTAGGGGTTAGACTTGCAGGCTCTGAACCCAAGCTGAATTGGCTTCTAATAGATTTCTGCCACTCACACACTGTGTGACCTTCAGTGAGTTGGTTAGTATCTCTAAGACTTGGTTGCAATGAAAATGGGGATGATAGTCATACCTCCCTCACAGGGGGTTGCTCCAAGTGATGAATGAGGAAACATCTTTAAGGCACCTGGTAAGTGCTCAGTAAAGGGTCATGGTTGCTGTTGTTATTACCAGGGTGTGTTCTGTCACTGGAGTCTAACTCTTCTCCATGCACCTGTCCAGGGAGCCAGGAGGCAGCTCTGGAAATTGCATCCCAGCGGACTCCAGGCAGCATTTTTCCTGCTGAGATAAATAAATCGGTGAATCATTAAAATGAAGCCAATTCAGTTGCAGCCCACTTTCATTCTGTGTGGAAAGCAACTATTACTTCTTGTGCCTGGGTAGTGTAATTTCATTACAGTCCCAGTCACCCAGCTGCTTGTGGAGGAGCTCTCGGTGGATGGTTAATGAGATGTGGTGGCATTGTTTGGCTTTGTCAGGACCCCCAAGCCATTGTAGAGTTTGCAGTGGTATGGACCGAGCCCAGAGTAAGGGAGGGACTGGACTCCATGATCCACCTACCTGGCCCCTTCTGACTCCAAAAGGTCTGAGTTCTATGTCCAAGTTCCCATCAATGTTGGCATCAGAGGCTCATCCATTTGCACATTCTAAGCCCAGGATTCTAATTGTTGGTTTGTTTCACTCTCTGGGGAATTGGCTGAGCTGCTGGACCGGACCAGGCTTGGGCTCTGACTGCTGAGACAGTAGGGACCTGGAGGGACAAAGGCAGGTAAGCTGAGGTTCCTGGGGGCGAGAGTAGCCTGCACGTCAGGAGCCAGAGGCTGAATGAAACAGTTTTTACATGGAGTATCTTATTTCCCCCTCACAACAAACCTGGGAGACTAGCTTTTTACACATGAAGAAACTCATGACGGACTGAAAGGGAAATGTGATTCTAAGTACCCCAGAAAAGAGATTTGCAAGGATTATTCTTCAAGGATACACATGACGAATGATGCTCACATGGTTGAAGTACTCTCAAGGGTATACCTAGATTTTAATACCCCCCACTTCCAAATTTTAAGAGGGAGTTAAACAAATTGGGTTTAAGCTCTAAGCACTTGTTTTTTTTTGTTTTTTTTTTGTATGTGCTATTTTAAAAAGAATTTTCTTCCAAGCACTTGAGTAATAATATCATCCAGTTAAAGATCTGTTTCTGAATATGGCACAGATAAGACAGGCTGTGGGTTCTACAGTTCCCCACACACCAGCTGTAACTAATTCCTTCTTTGTCATGTAGAAGCAGATCACAAATCAGGTGACAATGGCAGGGTTACAGGTTCAAGATAATCTATGCAAGGCTCTTAGCATACAATTGCATATTGTAAACACTCAATAAATAACAATAGCTAATTCATATACCCCTTATTACATGTCAAGCTGTCTCTTATGAACGACATATATTTAACTAATTCAACCACTATAAAACCTTTTTCAGACAAGTACTATTATTATCCCCATTTTATAGATGAGGATATTAAAACATAGGATAGTTAAGTAATTTGCCCAAGGCCGTGCAGGCAGAATAAACTGAGGCAGGTTTGGTTTAACCCTGTGGTCCTTAACTGTTTCTATGCATTATGTCATGTTTTATTGTGAACTTGAATTGGCTCTATTTTATTTATTTATTTATTTCATAACTAGTTCTAAATTTTGGAACTTAACTATTGTTATTAGTGTGTTGACTGTAGATGCTTCACAGATCACTTTGTGGCCAAAGTGTTAGGGCATCACCCTTGAGAAATGTTGCCTAGTGCCCAGCAATGAGCCTAATGGTGGGGACTTAATATTTGTTTGTGAATAAATGCAGCACTCAGCCTCTGAAATAGGACATTCATAGAAAGAAGGAAAGAGACATCTTCAGAAGCAGAAGAAAGTGATAGATATTTGGTGCCTATATCTACCAAAGGTAGGTACCAAGTATCTAAGTGACATACAGAAGATAGTGATAGATTGGCTTGTACCAGTAGACTGTCCTTACATACTGGTTCTACATGAGGACTGACTACAAGGAGTGCTGATCACAAGCTGCCTGACAAAGATTTCCAGTGTTGGGCAGCAGAGTAGATCTCTATGTTTGGTTCAACTCTTCATCAATGATTTAGATCAGAGATTGGCAAATCTCTGACCAAAAAAGAGATTTTCTATGAAGGACCAGACAGATAATATTTTAGGCTTTGGAGACCCTTAGATTTCTCTCACAATTACCCAACTCTAGCATTGTACCATGAAAGCAGCCATGGATTATTTTTCAATAAACGTGCATGACTATGTTCCAATAAAACTTTATTTGTAAAACCAGGCAAGGGACCAGTCTAATGAGATAGAACTCCAACGAGTTTGCTGATCTCTGATTTAGATCAAGACACAGGCAGAGTGATTACACTGGCAATGACAAACATTTGGGAAAGAGGGCTGGATGAAATGTGAATGAGGAAAGTGAAGGTTCATTAAGCTCTCCATGGAACAGGACAAACTCAGGTTTTAAATATTAGAAATTGTGTGACTAGCTGGATTGGAATTCTGGCTCTGTCACTAATTAGTGTGTGACCTTAGGCAGATTACTAAAGTAACTTCACCTTTCTGACTCACATGTGTTTTCCATAAAATAGAGACCATTCTTAACCTTCCTCTGTGGATCCATGTAAAGATCAAAATATATTACTATATTTGTCAACATATATGAGATGCTTTTTAAGTATAAAAGGATAAAGGTAGACTCCTCCATTTATCTTTTAGAAAATAATTAACAGGGTTATAGGCTGGAAGAACTTGATTAAAAATCGGCGTCCAGATTTTAGTGGACTGAATCAGCCATGTGGCCTGGCTTCACCAGAGGCAACTGTACCTGTCTCTGGAGGAGCTGAGATGAAGGGAACTGATAGCTCACAGCCCAAACCAATGAGCAGCCAGGAGGGTAGTGCAGGCAGAACAGCATAGCATAGGACAAGGAACAAGAACTGGAGCTGGAATCCCACTTCTATCACCTCTTGACCATGAGGTCATGGTCAAATTACATAATCATTCTGACCTTCAGTTCCACGTCTAAGAATAACATCTTGCTTACAATATTGTGAGGTCCCTGGTAGATGATTCTTGCTTTAGTTGCTCAATATTCATTCTCCCCTTTCTGGTATCAGCTCCCCACTCTTAGTTTTCCTCTGAGCACCACCTAAGCTTATGCTCAGTCTGTAAAGCTCAGGGGGATTGACCCCATTTCCTAGTATAGAGATAAGCATGTGACCCAAGCCAGACCAGCGGGAACCATATCCAGCACTGCAGCAGGAGCTATTGGAAAAGAGAAGCTCTTTTTTTCTGCTCCAAATGGGAAGCCAGAATGTAGGTCTTGAGCACTGGGGGAGTCAGCCTTAGAGGAGGCCAAGATGAACTAAGGCAGAGGTGAGACAGAGAACAAAGAAGACAGAGCTGTAATGACTTTCTTTGCTGCACCTAAATCTAACTGCACCTAAATCTCTTGAGTTTTCAGTTGCATAAGAAAATACATCTCTGCTGAGGCTGTTTTGATTTATGCTTCTGTCACTTGCTCTAAAGAATCTGGAGTAATAGAACATGCAGTGTAATTAGTACACTGCCTGGCACGTAGTAAGGGCTCAGGATAATATAGCTTTTATGCTTCTTATTTGTGAAAGTATTTCATTAAAAAAATGCTGGAGGGATGTTAGAAAACAAAAGTGTAGTGGCCTTCATGGCATGTGAACAGAAACTTGGTGGTCTAGAAATGCGCCTGCAGAGGAGAGAAATGTAAAAGGAGGGAAGAGGCTTAGCCTGGGAGACAGCAGGATTTGAAGAGACTGAGAGCTATCACGGAGAGGGATTCACCTTGTGCTATGTTGCCCCAGAAGGCAGAACTCCAGCCAAGTCAGGAGTTTCTCTAGGCTAAGCTCCTCAACCAGGAGGGGAACAGGCAGTTTCAGAGCAGTGATTGTGTCCATCCAGGCTCTGGGGTCACCTGGAATCAACACTTTGCCAAAGTGTTTTTCAAGCCATTTTGACCATGACCCACAGTAATAAACATATTTTACAAGTGACCCAGTACAAGTATATATATATTTATCATATGTATATATCTGATTAAAAATTTATGAAACTATCCTTTTAGCATATGAAATGCATTTTAACTTTCTAGTCTACTCTATTTAAATTGTACATTTCATTTTTTTTAAAGATGTTGGTCTTGACCCAGTAATTTGAATTCATGAACTCGATTGGATCCCAGCCTGTATTTGAAGAATTCTGTTATATAGGATATTCTTGTCTGGGATGAGAGATTGTGGTGATGGTGGAAGATGAGCAGAGGCCCAGGGTGAGAGGGAAGGTGAATGGCCACATATGCCATGCCATGACCTTCCATAACATACAAGTGCACAGAGCATGCCAAGCCTGAGGCCAGTCCAGGGACAGCTGTGTGAGGTGCAGGCACATCTGGTCCCTCAACCCTATTCAGGCAGAAGTTGCTAATTGATCCCAGCAATCCTTTTCTCCAGGCCTGAGCGTGCCTCTGAATCCTTCTCAACCTGTCTGTCTATGCTGTTGCTCCCCGTGAGTAAACCTATTGCCATCCTTGAGTCAGCCTTGCAGATGAGCAAAATGGAGATTCTGTGCATTGCATGCATTTGGAGTTTGGAGCTCTGCCTAGTTTTCTGTAGTTCTCTTTGACTCCTGCCTTCTCCTGTTTTGCAGTGGGTAGAAGCAACAGGTGTAGCAGGAGCATCAGATGGAGAATCAGGAGATCCCAGGTCTGCTAGAAACTAGCCAAATTGCCCCACCTCTAGAGTTCAGTTTCCTCAGCCCTAAAATGAAAATGATAATGGCACATTGCCCCATGGGCTTGTCAGGAGGATGGTGTAGAACATCCCAGGTAAAGAATGTCACCCAGGGCTCCGTGCACTGCAAGGACTCGGCACATGCTAACTTCCTTCCCCTTCTCACTGTCTGAAGTTCAGGAAACAATGAGAGACCCCATGGTGTGATGAAAATACCTTTCCTTGGTTCTGGAAGATACTGGTTCAAGATCTTTTGAGAACAGTCAGCAGCGCCAGGCAAGAGCAGTCTTCTCCCTGTCTCTGTGTGTCATTTGGCAAATCACCCACACTCTCTGTGCATCCCTTTATCCTCTTAAATAAATATATAAGGTTCAGGTGGCCCTTGACAGTCCCAGGTGCTCTGCACTGATGAACTTAATCCAGCAGATAGACATAGCGTTCAGAAGGTTAACCAATCACCCTCTGCATACCCTCACCTTTCCATTCCCCCACCCTGTTCAAAAGAGAATTCCTTGAGCCAACCAATATGGAGGGAATAAGGTCTTTTTCTTTGTCTGTTTTCCTCCATTTTAAAAAACTACAATGAGGCTCTGTCAGAAAACAACTGTTGCCTGTTCTGTCCAAATCTAGTCAAGGGGGAAAAACTGCAGTGTCGCTTTTGGACTGGCACACGTCCAATTTGTTGTCATTCACATACCACGATTCTCTTCATTTTTTACATTCTGCAAAATATTGTGAATTGTCTTTCCAAGGGCCTGTCTCCACAAAACTGTTACCTCGCAGCGGGTAACTGGGGTGAGGCCACAAACAGCATAAAACCCAAGCTTCTATGGACACCCCTGCCGCAGAGGCCGGGTGGAACCCTGGTTCTCTTCAGCAGGAAGCAAGACTTGAAGAACGAGCAAAGAAGTAACTGGCTTAGAGGGCAGGAAGCTCATGTTTATTCCACATGCAGCAGCAGCCTGGTTGCTTCCAGAGGCAGAAAATGGAGCATGAGGGAAGAGTCGCTACCGTTGTGAGGCTGCAGTTTGGAGGACAGCTGCAGGCTCACGAGGCTTCCTTTCTTCTCAGCGTAGCCTTTTTTTTTGCCTTCTGATTCTGCCTTGAGCAGCACTCTGGGACAACAGCTAGCTTGGTGAGGCTCCATCTCTTGATTATTGCTCCCATGTGAGCCAGAGAAAGGAAAATAAAAACACCTGTAACCTGCGCATAGCGCGAGCTTGTCCTATGGATTTTGATAAAATGCAGCCCTATTGTGCTTTCCATTATCTCTTTAGGTTTCTATGGGGTAGTTTCTGTTTCATGTCGCAGCTATAACAAAGTACCACAGTCCAAGCTGCTTAAAACCGCAGAAATGTACTCTGTCACAATTCTGCAAGCCAGAAGACTAAAATCAAGGTTTCGGCAGCGTTGGTTGGTTCCTTCTGAGGGCTCTGAGAGAGACCGTTCCAGGTCCCCGTCCTGGCTTCTTGTGTTGCAGTCAATCTTCAACATTCCGGGGCTTGTAGCTGCATCACTTCAATCTCTGCCTCCTTCTTCACATGGCCTCCTTCACTGTGTCTTTGTCTATTTTCCCTTCTCTTCACCTATAAAGACTTGTCATTAGATTTAGGGCCTGCCCCAGTCCAGGATGATCTCATGTTGATTCTTTTTTTTTTTTTTTTTCTTTTGAGACGGAGTCTCACTCTGTCACCCAGGCTGGAGTGCAGTGGCCGGATCTCAGCTCACTGCAAGCTCCACCTCCCGGGTTCACGCCATTCTCCTGCCTCAGCCTCCCAAGTAGCTGGGACTACAGGCGCCCGCCACCTCGCCCGGCTAGTTTTTTGTATTTTTTAGTAGAGACGGGGTTTCACCATGTTAGCCAGGATGGTCTCCATCTCCTGATCTCGTGATCCGCCCGTCTCGGCCTCCCAAAGTGCTGGGATTACAGGCTTGAGCCACCGCGGCTGGCCTTTCAAGTTGATTCTTAATTACATCTGCAGACACCCCTTTTTTTTTTCCACTTAAGGTCACATTTACACGTTCCAAATGGACATGTCTTTTAGGGGCTACTATTAAAACTTGTTATAACAATTTTTTTCTCCCCCCTGTCCTGGAGAATGCTAGCCACATCTTTTCTGCTCATGCTCAGGTAGGATTCAGCCACTTTAAGTTACCAACAGAGTCTCAATTTAGTAACTAGAATATCTACTTCTGGGCTGGGCACGGTGGCTCACGCCTGCAATCCCAGCACTTTGGGAGGCTGAGGCGGGCAGATCATGAGGTCAGGAGATCGAGACCATCCTGGCTAACATGGTGAAACCCCGTCTCTACTGAAAATACAAAAACTTAGGTGTGGTGACAGACACTGTAGTCTCAATTACTCGGGAGGCTGAGGCAGGAGAATCATTTGAACCTGAGAGGAAGAGGTTGCAATGAGCCAAGATCGTACCACTGCACTCCAGCCTGGGCAACAGAGCAAGACTCTATCTCCAAAAAAAAAAGAAGAAAAAAAAAAGAATATCTGCTTCTGGGGAACTGATGAAGCTTGATCTTTTGGAGTTAGATCTTCCCTCCTCTGTGGCTCAGACCCGATCCAAACTGGAGGCTGCAGTGGGGAAGGAAAACACTGTTCTTTTTACTCTTTTCTGCTCACCTTCTTTCTCCCCTCTCCCAGACAGCTGCTGTTTCACTCTTTGCCGGAGTCTAAGGTAGGTGAGGTGCGAATGATGGGGTAGTTCATACTTGGCTGAGTAGCTTTGTATTATCTGGGTCTGGCAAATATTTGAAGTGGAGATCCTAGTTAGGCCTAGCCAATGCAGAAAGTACATCTGTCCTTCCATAGGAGCTTTGGAGGTTCCTGTGTGTTTTCTGTTCATCCCCTTTCTCCCTCTTGCAGTTGTCTTGACCCAAGGTTGATGCATCTGGTTCCTAAGCCTTGGCAAGGTTGATGCATCTGGTTCCTAAGCCGACACCCCAAACAAGCAGAGAGTACAAGTGTGCACCTATTCCACATTCATTACAATGCAGGCACCTGAAAGGTGGGGAAAGAATGGAAGGTAATTCAAATCAATCCATTGTTTTATGCCTTGTGGGAAGGCTTGTCCCCCAGGAATGTAAACTTAACTAGGGAGATTTTTTTAGTAATCACATTTACAAAAGTAATGAAGCTATTGGATGGTCTTTTTTGATTTAAAAACAAACAGACTCATGATAACTAATTAAATGGAGAATCAAGAACCGTTTCATAGTTCAGATCAACACTGGGGTCTTAGTTCCTACCCACGTCTTCACTTTGGTGTTCCTGACTCTGTCAAGTGTCCTACTACCCCTGCCATCCTGCCCTGACCAAATTTTGTGTTCCATATTGTCTTAGTCCCTTCAGGTTACTATAACAAAATACCATAAACTGGGTGGCTTATAAACAACAGAACTTTATTGTTTACAGTTCTGGAGGCTACAAAGTCCAAGATCAAGGCACCTGCAGATTAAGTGTCTAGTGAGGGCCAGCTTCCTGGTTCAGACAGTATCTTCTCTCTGTGTCTCTACATGGTGGAAGAGGCAAAGCAGCTCTGTGAAGCCTCTTTAAGAAAGGCTCTAGTATCATTCATGAAGACTCTAGCTTCATGATCTAATCACCTCCCAAAGACCTAGCCTCCTAATACCATCATCTTGGGGGTTAGGATATGAATTTTGGGGGACACAGACTTTCAGACTATAGAACACATCTTTTCCAATTCCCTTCTTTTCTCTCTCTCTTTTATTGAAACTTAACATTGCTTTGTCCCTCCACCCTTTAGCTCTCTGCCAAGTATGCTGGGAGGAAATTGTGAATAGCTTATATCAGTCTGTGTTAATGTGTGGTCATTACTTGGACTGTCTTTTCCAGGGTGATAGCTGTCACTAGAGGAAATTGTGCAATCCTAAAAGACAGATTCTACTCATTGGAATTGCCTGAGAATTTATTCCCTTCAACTTGACAGTCTTGGAGGCTTAGATTGTGTATCAGGTCAAAATGGGATAAATTAGAATCTATCTATGTAGTTACGATAATGAGAAACTAGCATGGCAAGTTTCATTCTAAAAGATCTTAGATTACAAATAGATATTTTTCTTAGAAGCAGCTGTTTATTTACTGGCTACCCTGTGCTCAACACCAAGGACACAAAGGTAAACAGGCTACCATCTTGCCTTCAAGGAGCTTCATGGAAACATGCATTGTGCTTTGAAACACAACCATCCAAATCATATTTGCACATGTCATAAAGGTGATGTAGAGGAGGCTGAGTCACCAACCATTTACATCTATGAAACTGATGAACTATCGGGTTGGAAAAGTCAGGCAGTGGTGTGCTGGAGCCAACTTTCATGATTGTTTATGACTGCCAATTATGAGCCTCTCTTCCCAACTCTGTACTCAGTTATGTCCCAATTAATAGCTTGAAATCAGCCATGGTGGGAGAATTTACACCATAGAAATTGGTAAGTGCTTATAAATCAGATAAATCAGGGCTTCTTTTTGTTTCTAGAGAACCAAATGTTAAACATTTACCAGCACACCACAAAAGTCAGGCTAGGGCTTTCTTCTTCTGACTTTCATTTTGACTGCCAATTCACTTTAGAGTGAACCATTTAGCATCTTGGTGCCCAGAAAAATCCCATATGCTTTTAGGAAAGCTGTGAGAACCAAAGAAAGTATTCATAAGGAAGTGCTTTGAGCTCCCTGGAAGAAAAGCTTTATTTTCTTTATTCTTTGATGCCAGGAAACAAATATTTGGAGTGGTTCCATGATTCTTTCAGGATCCTGCAAGAGTCAGTAGCAGATTTTAGGGGAAGGAGTGTTCTCATTCATTTGTTATTATAATGTTCCAAATGATTCTATTTTTCAAGGAAAATAAAACTATATAACATATTTGTATTAGTCCATTTTCACACTGCAGTGAAGAAGTCCCCAAGACTGGGTAATCTATAAGGAAAAAGAAGTTTAATGGACTCACATTTCCACATGGCTGGGGAGGCCTCACAATCATGGTGGAAGCCAAAGGAGGAACAAAGACGCGTCTTACATGGCAGCAGGCGAGACAGCATGTTCAGGGGAATTGCCCTTTATAAAACCATCAGATCACATGAGACTTATTCACTATCATGAGAACAGCACACACACACAAAAAAACTTGCCTCATGATTCAATTACCTCCCACCGGATCCCTCCCATGACACATGAGGATTATGGGAGCTACAATTCAAGATGAGATTTGGGTGGGGACACAGCCAAACCATATCAATATATGAGTTTAACTTTAAAATCTTCCTGTTCGTTATGATTGGATGATATATTTTTACCAGATATTAATTTTTGCAAGGCACTGTGTGGGAGAAGGTGGACTTTACAAAAATTAGGAATGGGAGAACAGGGATTTCAGAAGCTGATGTCCAATATTTATTTTGTAGCTACTTTCTGCACTAAGCTTTGTTTGAGTTATTGTCATCTTTCAACAAATGATTACTGAGTATCTTCTGTGTTTGGTTTGGAGCAAAAGTCAATAGGATACCAATTCTCAGGGCAAGGTAGGATGTGAGAAAGGGCCAGGGTCCAATGAGTAGGGACTGAAGGAATGGGCACTGTGGTGAGGAATGGCATGTGTGGGGTAGAAACCAAGCTATTCAAAGGCAAAATGTAAACAGAAAGGTATTTACAAAGATAATTTGCATAGAATTAATGCTGAGTTTTCTGGCAATCAGTTGCCCTCTTTTCTTTCACCTGTGCCCTACAGAAAGGGAAAAGACATACTTGGAATGCTAGAATGAGACCAAGTGGTCATTAAAAACTTCCTTTGGCTGGGCGCGGTGGCTCACACCTGTAATCCCTGCACTTTGGGAGGCCAAGGTGGGCGGATCACAAGGTTAGGAGATCAAGACCATCCTGGCTAAAACGGTGAAACCTCATCTCTACTAAAAATACAAAAAATTAGCTGGGCGTGGTGGTGGGTGCCTGTAGTCCCAGCTACTTGGGAGGCTGAGGCAGGAGAATGGCATGAACCCGGGAGGCGCAGCTTGCAGTGAGCTGAGTTCATGCCACTGCACTCCAGCCTGGGCAACAGAGTGAGACTCCATCTCAAAAAAAAAAAAAAAAAAAAAAGACTTCCCTTGGCTCAAGACTAGAATCTGTGCTGAGTTCTTCCAAGAGCAAGTGCTACCTACCCCAGTAATTAAAGTTCCCAGGGAACAAGATTCCATGTGCTCTCTCACTAATGTCCTAGAGAGTCTGACTGCTCTTCCTGGTAAATTCCTCAGGTTTAATTAAATGCTTCTGGCTCTCATTCCTTCTTTACTCTCTTTCTCCTCTGGATCTCTCCTGTTGCATGTGATTTTTCAATTCATTCAGTCATTCAAAATACTGATGCCTGGGCCCTAAGTCATTGGAACTGGTAGAACACATCTGAACTTGGGTCAAAGACATCTGTAATGATATTGATGAAGAGGACAATGTTAAAAAAATAGTTATAGCTGTACTAATAGCCACAGCAAACACTTAGTAGGTACCAAACACTGCTCTGTATTGCATAAATTACCTCATTTAATTCTCACAACAGCCCTATGAAGTAGGTAATTGTATCATCCCCACTGAAGATGAGGAAACTGCAGCATGGTGGGACTAAGTAACTTCCCCAAGGTCCATATCTAGTTAAGTGCCTGATATGGGATTTAACCCTCTCAGTCCATTTCTCAACCAGTTATATGCCCTCTGTACTTCTGTAAAGTTTCCCAGAAAGTTCTGCTGTATTTCTGAAGTTGAAAGCCATGGGCCAAAGTAATAGTACTTGGCATGTCTTGGTACACAGTGTTTGGCTGTCTTTTTGTGCCAAAACTGTTTGCTTCTTTCTTTTCATTCCTTGATTTCACTGTCTAGCAGTGGGGATATATTAAATATACCTACATTTGTAGACACGTACACCATGCACACAGTAATGAGTCTTGTACAATGTACTATGAGGGGACAGGGTGAGTGTAGGGAGGTGGGGGAAGGTAATTATTTCTGGGGTTTTGGAAAAAAGATTGGAAAGAACAGGGTATAATTTGACTTTATAATCAAAAGTCTATTGACAAATCTTCAGGGAATTAAATTGAAATCTTTGGAAGTTTTGCTCTCATGCGAATGTATTCCCCATTAGTCCACATAGGACAATGCCTATATTCCTGGTATTTCTAGGAGTGGGTGGGCCTGAGGCTGAATTAGCCTGGGCTACACCCCAACTGATTTATGCAATCCTTTTCCTAACACTGACCAATACATATCTTCAGACACTCCTAATCTTACAGTGTCCTTCTTCAGTGGGGTCACTGACTATGAAAGAGATTCTAAAACAAGGATTCCAGGGATTGTTGATGTCATTTATCCCAAAACCTGTTTCTCTTGTCCTATACAGCAGTAACAGTAAGATGATGAAAAGTAGAAATTAATGCAGTAAGGAGATAAAGTCTTGATGTCTACCTCATCTTTATGACCCCAGAACCTAGCAGGGTGCCTGGCATGTAGTAGGTGCACAGTATATGTTTGCTGAAGAAATGAATGAATGAGAAAGGAAACCATGCTACTTCCATATGGACATTTTCGATTCTCCTGGATACTAATGATGGGGATGGTGGTTGTGGTTATCTGTGTGTACCTTGTTAGTCATTAACTGATTTGATTTTCTCAGTATCTCCTGAGGTCAGATGAGCAGGTATCACTATCCTCTTTACCCTTATTTCTAAGTATGGATATTGAGTTTCAACGAGCCTGTGAACCTTGCCTAAGACTATTTGACAGCCAGTACAAAATCTGAGTTTTGTGTTCAGCCTTCCCAAATTCTGTGCCTTCTCTACAATTGTGAGAGGCATTGCCAATATCTAACTGCAAAATATGATTCTGCATCAGAGAATAGGAAGAAATATTTACCTTCTTTTCCCTCTGAGATGAAAAATGTAGGCACTATCTCTTTATCTTTAGGGCATCTCTATGTCATTCTTTTTCTGTGTGTTGTGGTATACATCTACCCCTGAGATGCTGGTAGCAGCTCCCCAAGTCATGGCAACTGAAAATGTCTCCCGACACTGCTAACTATACCCTGGGGAGCAAAATAGTCTCTTGCTGACATCCACTGGTCGAAAGATTTTGTCTGAATAGTACATTTTCAAATAATTGTGTTTTGGTGGCACTCTTCCTTTTCTTTAAGGGAAACACAAAGCTCCACCCACATTTAGAAAAGTCTGGTAAGGATTATAAAGCAAGAGATTTGTCAGAAGACAAAGCCAGTCAAATGTGATCTCCAGAGTCACATGACTCCTATTGTGGTAAAATAATTCTGTTTTCTGTATCTTATTGAACTTTGGAAATCTGTCCACTTACTTTTCTCAGAAGGCTGATTACCTTGTTACATATATATACATATACATATATAAAAAATACATATATACACTCGTGTGTGTGTGTATATATACAAACCATGTGTGTGTGTGTGTGTGTGTGTGTAGTTTATATATATTAGATTTTTTTTCCTTCAGGAGTGTTCAAAACTCCCTCCTGCCTGCTTAAAATTACAATTAGCTGAGTAAGTTAATTTAAAACAAATTAAAAGTTAGAAAACTTTGGTCTTTGAGTTATGAGCAACATTTATTTTCTACCCAACACATGAACACTGAACTTCAGGAAAAGTATGGAATTAAAGCCTAATAAAATGTTATATAAACTCTTAAGTCATGTTGACTTCAGTGGTGAGGCCATGCCAAGAAAGTTAATGGAGCGGCTCCGGGGACGCCGACCCAGGGATTTATCCACCTCTGTGTGTTTCTAAGCAAAAACACATGTCTGGAAAATGAGACTTTGCAAACCAAATACAGAAAGATCAAGCTGCCAAGTACATCTCAGGCCTTTTCCACACATGCAATTTCATATTTAAGGACAGTCTTGGTCTTTGTACACTCTAGGAAAGTGGAACAGAACCTTCGTATATGTAAGAACGTGTCTGTCTTTGGAGAACATTCCCCAGGTGGTGCTCGTATTCATGTGTCAAAGAGGACCCCAACCTTAAAATCAGGCTCAGTTGGTGGGTCTCTTAGTAAAGAAATTGTTTTGTTTGTTTGCTTATTTGTTTGATTGTTTATTTCTTGCTTAAGACTTGGCCTAGTATCTGTAATTAAAAGACAGCACAATATAGTAAAAAGATCTCCTGCTTTGACTTTCAGTCCTTAGGTTATGAGACCTTGGGCAAACTACTTAACCCTTCTAAGCCCTATTGTCCTCCTCTGTAAATGAAGCTAAAGATACACCACTCAGGGAGGTTAGGCCAATGCAAGGACATGGAACATGGAAAACACCTAGACAGTGTGGGCTACATGGGTAGATGCTTAAGAAGTTTTTATTCCTGCTTCCTTTTCTTAACACTGAGGTCACAATCTGACCACCCTGTGGGCCAAATGTGGCCTGCATATTTGTTTGTCCTGAAATGTGTTTTTAAACATTCTGAATTAACTGCCAATATTTAAAAATTGGGAGGTTTCAAATAAAAGTCTAAAATTTCAGGCTTTAGGCAAAAAAAAAAAGTCAGATCTAGAAACATTTTGTCCCTGTAGATGGAGTGTGTTCTCCTGAGTCCTCCAAACTCCATCACTCCCTGATGTCTGCATCTGGTCTACTTCACTTACTTATGTTACTTTCCTGATAGGTTTGGGGCTTAAGGTTTTAGCCACGATGCACATAAACTATTATGGAGACACTGGTATGAGAGAGGCCTCAAGGATGCAGAGACCTACCAGTGTAGACCTGCCTTCAAGGAATTCACAGTCTTATTAAGGGCTTATTGTAAGCGATGATTTCAATTTAGCAGGAATTTATTGAATCCTTACTGTGGACTTGGCACTGAGAATAGAAAACTTAATAAGATACAGCCCCTGCCCAAGAGGAATCTGCCTTAGTGACCTCTTCCATCCTATTGATTGAATTGGAATTTCTGTCCTTCTGTTTCCAACCCAGGTTGAAACTCCTAATATCATTAACTTTTTATATTATGCTTGCAACATCATCAAGTTGAGCCCTAGTTTTTGTTTTGTTTTGTTTTCAATATACTTGAAACATAAAGTTGTGACAGTGACTTATTTGCAGATAAATTTAGTCTTCTTAAAATTTTGGAGAAGAGCACACGAACAGAAACGTGTCCTTCTTATTTTTTTGTAGAGAGAAGGTTTTTAAAAATATGTGGCTTCTCAACTCCCAAATAGTGGGAGTAATGTGTGTTCACTGAAATAAATGGATGAATGGATGAATGTTAGATGACACTCAAATGTCTAATCTAATTCACCCCTCCGTCTACATCCATTAATTCATTTAATCAACAAATATATAAGGAACTGGGGAAAGGTGTTCCAGGCACAGGGGACAGCGAGTCCGAAGGCCCTGAGGTGGGAATAAGCTTGATATGGTCCAAGAAACAGAAGGAAAGCCAGGGCGGTTGTGGGGAGAGAGTGAAAAAGTGATTAGACATGACAACAGTGGTTAGATAATGCAGGGCCTTTTAGGCTTTGTGGCAGACTTGGTGTATTTTCCAAGTTTTATGAAAATAAGATCTGATTTCCATTTCTAAAAGATCATGCTGGCTCTGCATAGAGAATGGATGACAAGGAGGCAGGATCGAATCCAGGAGACCAGTTAGGTGGTGACTGGTGAATTTTACATTTTAGTTCATGACGGCCAATTAGGTGGTGACAGAGCAAGTGAGAGGTGATAGGTAATGACCATAGGGTAATAATGATGATGGAACTGATTCCGGACATATTCGAAGCTTGAGTATTGATTGGCATCATGGCACTATCCAACAGATAGATAATGCCAACCACATGTATAATTTTAAATTTTTTAGTAACCACATTTTAGGAACCACATTTCCCAGTAACAACCTTTTTGTGTTGAGTGTTGAGAAGAAACATCTTTTCAAATGTGCTGTTTCTGTTGAAAATATCTACTTATATTGTCCGCTTCATTACCTTTAAATGTTTCAACCCAACAAACAGCTTTGTTGTGTTCTTCTGCAGGAAATTGCAGTTGACGTTCCTACTGAATTTTGTGATATTCCTTCCTCTAATCTGTTTTACCTTAATTTTCTCAGTTCTAGAACAGGCTTGTGATTCTCACCTCAATTTTTCAACAGCATCAAATTTCAAAACATTCCTATACTTACTTGTTAGAACTTAAGTTAATAACTTATAATTAAAGCAATAATTTTAATTTAAGTATCAATTATGATTTACATAGATATCCTCATAAGTTATGCTGTTTTCATCAAATATTAAAGGAAGCACATTACAATGTTATATGGTACAAAGAAAAAAAATCACGCTGAATCAATCTGTTGACAGGGACTCAACTTACATTGGCATGATGTGTTTATGTATAATAATACAAAGCATGTGTGTATTCAACACACTCACTGCAAAATGACAATAACATGTTATGTGATGAAATAGTTAAATGGAAATGTCATCTTACCGACACCATAAAGTCATGCTTGGTAGAAAAGTATTTTGAGCTGCTTCCGTTTTTAAATTTAACTTTACAAGAGTTAAAATGAACTAAAATTTTAAATTCGGTTCTTCAGTGGCACTAGTCACATTTCAAGTGCTCATGGCCACGTGTGGCTGGGGGCTGGCGTAATGGACAGCATAGCTCGAATGTAACTTAGACTGAGTTGTCCTGCACTTGCCTCTCTTGGCCTCTTCCTCCCTGGCCAGAGAAGGGGCTGGGCTACAGGACTCCTAAATACTGTGCTCTCCTTCTGACTCCCTGCTTTTCTACTCTGTGGTACTCAAAACCCAAATATCAGGGCTTGCTTATGGCTTTCAGTTAAGAAACAAATTAAGGCAGTATGTAACCCAACCTTTAGGAACAAGATTATGTTTTTAAAAAACATTTTCTTGGGCCGGGCGCAGTGGCTCACGCCTGTAACCCCAGCACTTTGGGAGGCCAAGGCGGGTGGATCACGAGGTCAGGAGATCGGGACCATCCTGGCTACCACGGTGAAACCCTGTCTCTACTAAAAAATACAAAAAATTAGCTGGGCGTGGTGGCGGGAGCCTGTAGTCCCGGCTACTCGGGAGACTGAGGCAGGAGAATGGCGTGAACCCAGGAGGCGGAGCTTGCAGTGAGCTGAGATCACGCCACTGCACTCCAGGCTGGGCGACAGTGTGAGACTCCATCTCAAAAAAAAAAAAAAAAAAATTTTCTTGCAGAACAACCAATATTTTCTTTACGAGAAGGAAATAATCCATTTGACATAGAAAAATTGACTTGCACACACATGCGATTTTTTTCACCTGCTATGTTTTAAATATACATGTCTATCAACCTGGCAGTACTGAGTATGCCAAGACTGGCTGCCGGCCATAAGCTGGTGTCCACTTTGTGGCATCAAGGAGGGGCTGCCACAAGCTGACTCCACGTGTTCATTTTTGTTAAATGCCAAATATGGGGCGGTTTGATGACTGTTGCACTCCATCAAACAGATAATGCCAATAAATGTCATTGATATTCAGTAGTCCATAAGACTTTCTGGAGTCTGTGGAGCAAATGACACTCATTTTAAAATTTGTGTAATGGAGGATTGTGGGTTATTTGTGTGTTTGTGATGGGTGGGGTCATCGCCGGCTGTCTCTCACACACACTGCTGCACTCATCTACAGTCATGAGCGTTTCTCTTCATCAGAAACACTCCCCTGATTAAACTCTGATCCTGCCACAGCTCCCCTGGCAGGTCTCCAGACCTGCCATCAGTGTGCCTTGTCCTTGGGTAGTGCTTTGAAGCATAAACAGACCCCTTCATGTCTGTGAGAATCTGGATTTCAAGAAAGATCAACCTTGACCTCCTGCTGCTGATGGAAGACCCTCTTGGCCTCTCTGTCCCCCATGGTTAGTGTCACAAATATTAATGCGGTGCTTCCACATGCTGGGCTCAGAATGGCCCCTTTTAATTAAAATATGGATCTATTTTTTCAAATGCATTTTCAGATTTCTGCATGGGGAGAAGTGCTTCTTCCTGCCGAGTGCAATTTCAGATTGGGCAAAATAGGTGCAGATTTCGTTCGAATCTCTTTGAAGTTTCAAAACGTCCTTAAACCCTAGGATAATTTTTTTATTTTTTGCTCCTTTTATATTCTCAATGGTTTCCTGGACATTAGGGAAGAGCTTTCATGTATTCACGTCTTTAGGATTCTGAAACACTATTGGATAAATGTTACAGAGAACCAAATTGAAGGGAAGTTAAAGTGAATCAAATAGTGCCTAAATAAAATTGTAAAAGCAACCCTTAAAAATATATTGTTATTAACCAAGATTTTTGAGGAAGTTATAGACTTAACACGAGTCTCATACTAGTAAGTCGAGGGTTTCTTATAGGGAAAAAATGCCCTTTTCTTTCACGTATCAATGTGTCCACATGGAAACAGAGTTCTACATTTATCTCTTAAGATAGCAAGGGACACATATCAGGAAAGAAACTTTCATTGGCTAAATTTTCCTAACTTTCTGAATGGACCAGGGCTTCCTTTGGGTCCCACAACACATTTTCTGGAACTCCTTTTTGGCATGCTTTGTTGGCATTCATATCAAATTTTATCTTGCTTTTCTTCATGCACCAACCTGCTTCTTCTACTAGATTACTCAACTCCACAAGGATGGGGCTGATGTCGGGTGTTGCCATCTCATAGTTGCCTCTCCAGTGCCCTTCCACACTCTATCATTTTTCCCCTGCCTTACTCTATATTTTTTATGATTTGAATGGGGTAGCACAGCTTGCAATGACCTATTCTGCAAGAATCGACAGACAAAACAGGGATTTGGAGGGAGGGAAAGATCAAATCCAATCTCCTTATTTTCACAAACACACATAGTGTCAGGGAAGTTCCTGGGTGACTGTTTCCTCTGTGTTCATAATTTCCTTATATTGTTCAAGGCCTCAAATATTTGCACTAAATTTTCATGCAAGTCCTTTGCACCAATATTTGGACCTTGGTAATATAACTTGCTTAGAGACATTGACTCTTGATATCTGTGATTAATTTGGAATCATGGACACCTTTGGAATGCCTAAAACAGAGTGGCGACCAGGTTCCACGGCTTATCTGGAGCTCTCCAGAATTTTTAATGTGAGGCTTAGAAAAGGCCTCTGAATTTCATCTCTTCCTACCAAATGTGTTACCCCAATCAAAGAAACCTTAGATATAATCACATCTGGGCTCCTTGAGGACAGTGAGTGGATTTGGGAAGGAACAATCCTGATGTATTTCACAGATTTATTTCCTAAATCGTGGTGGACCCAGCAATGTCACAAAACTGTCTGGCACCCATTCTTCGTCCACTGGAATGAGCCCAAGTCCCTTGAGGTAGGCACTCTTACTTCCACTTAATTTCAGAGTTTGCTTTCATTTGTTCTCCCCACTGAATTTGCACTTGTCTACGAAGTCTGTTTCCTCTGAAGATCTTTCTTTTCTGTTCCTGAACGACTCGGCTGTGTTGTTGTCTGCTTTAAACACTTTGGAGAAGAGTAGGGTTTGATCTTTGTGCAGATGCCAATGTTTTCAAGACAGAGGAGGCCTTTCTGAGGACCCCCCATTCTTTGGCGACATTAACACCTTACTTTTGCCATTTTTACTTTTTCAGAACTTTGTTTACAGGAAATGATCCCTAGTTGTTGCTTTGCTATTGTTGTCATCGTTGTTTTTAAATCACCAAATCCCAATTGTCAGCATGATATTGCCGCATGTAAAACTCATCCCAGTTCACCTGCTGTCCACCCTGGTGTATACCTGGTTGTGCATGACTGGCGGTGGGGAGAATGACCACTCAGCAACAATTAGCAGAAGCCAAAAAATGAAAAAGAGGGTGCAAGTCAGGAAAGGTGAGACAGCAGCTGATGGGACTTACTTCTCTCCAGTCAGGGCAGCTGGAAGACCCGGTGGCTCTAATCAGCTGCAGGGCCCCTCCTACAACTTGCTCAAGCTGTGTTTCACAGCCACTCACAACAGTTAACTTCAAGCACATTTTCACACTGTTTGGCTCAAGCTCCTGGCAGCGTTCCTAAACACTCTGAGGAAATAATTCCACAAAGTGGCATAAATTAATGTGACTAATTAACATGATGTTAATTATTTGTAAATTGTATGTTTGGATACACATTACTTGAGAGGCATATGTTATATTCAGTGTTTACTGAAACAAGTGACTGCTAATAGCTCCTCCTGAGTGTTCCCTTCACGACAGTCAGCAAATGGAGGCTTCTCTAAAAATAAAAATCCTGTCCTCGGGGGAGCCGCGTGAATGACTGAATATAATCAACTGCCGTGAAGTAGCCACATTCCCTTAAAAAGTGGAAGTCACTGAGGCTTGCAGCTTCACACCTGGTGTATTTTGGAGATGACTTTATTAAAGCGGTCTCTTCTTTTCCAAAGCCCACAGACAGACGGCTTTTGAGTTGCTCCTAAAGTGGTACCTGATGTCTACCTGGGATGATGGCAGCATCTTAGCATCTCCTTCCAGAGCTGTTTCTGTGCAGGACAGCCACGCCCTTACCCCACAAATGGGGTAGCAGAAGTCCATTAGGACCAGGATGGGTTAAATATCTATCAGGGTGGGGAACATAAATTCAGAATTGTCCAGGGCTTCTCCCTCGGCAACGAAGCATTGTCTTTGGACTTAAACTTCACATTCCATTTCTTGGTCCCAAAATAAAGCAATCTGTTTCAGTAGCCTTTCAGTTCTGAAGAGTGTATTGTATTTTGTTTCATCAATATTTTTTAGTGTCACATGATTTGCATACGTATTCTTAACATGCAAAATAAATTGCTCTTTTTTACTTTAAAAAGTAAAATACAGGTTGGCATGGTGGCTCACACCTATAAACACAGCACTTTGGGAGGGCAAAGTGGGAGGATCACTTGAGGCCAGGATTTCAAGACCAGCCTGGGCAACATAAAGAGACCTCATCTCTACAAATAAAAAATTACCCGGGTGTGGTGGCGCATCTCTGTAGTCCCAGCTTCTTGGGAGGTTGAGGGGGAAGAATCATCTGAGTCCAGGGGTTCGAGGTTACAGTGCCCTGTGATTGCGCCACTGCGCTCAGCCTGGACAGCAGAGTGAAATCCTGTCTGAAATAAAGAAAAGAAAGGAAAGTCCTGGTTTTATAGAATTATTGGGATATAGTACCTAATTAAGAGGTCTCTATACTAACGTGTTCCGATGACACCTGTTTTACTGTGGCATGCCACCTCCCACCTGATTAAAAGCATGTATTTTGCTTATAATTTTTAATCAGAATTGAGTGACCAAGTCTATTGGAAGGGAATCTGTTGATCCCTTTTCCAACAAAGAAGACAGGGTCATAGACCTAGTCATGGGAGAGCCAAGGAAAGACTGCACATTTATTCTAAATACCATGATTTGGGGTAAAAATCTATAGCTTCCAAATTTTATTATGAGCCTAGACATTTAAAAAAAAAGATGAAAATCACCCCAGGGTCCAAGAAAATCAACTGAGGGAGTGAGGCAGCTCTGTCTAGCTGTTCCTGTGTTAACTCCAGAAATAGATGCAGCTCTTCTCCAGATATTTACTTGCAAGGGGAACGTTGACTGGAATTTGTTTCCTGGAGGGCCATGTGAAAATATTTATGAAAATATTTATGGAAAATCAAAGTCATTTGAATTTATTCATGGGCACTAATGAATTAAGTAAAACCAAATAATAATGCTTAAAATATGCATCTGATTAGCCTGGACTTTGGAGTTGCGACAAAGCCCTGCTGAAGCTGATCTCTGGTGCTGCTGCTTCTAACACTAGCCTCCTCTTACCCCCTGCAACCACTGTAAGTCAGGTGTCTTGGATATAATGAACTCTAAAGAGTGAATGGATGAGTGATTCCAGATGGGGAGTTAAAAAGAAAGTATGTGCTCTCCTCAAAACTAGATTACATAGTCATTCTCAAAATTGCGTAACAATACAGATAGAAAAATCCTCCCAAAGTCCCTAGGCAAAATTTTATTTTGTTTTAATTTCACTGACAAAAGGAATATGTGACACTTTGGGAAATACAGGGAGAAAGAAGGAGGAAAGTCGCCTATACTGAATTTCCCCCACACATGATAACCCACAGATAGAGGGTTATCATGGTAGATAGAGAAATCAAGATTCTAGAAGGGTTTTCACATTTGGGCTTAGGAAGTAGACCCTTGACTTGAGAGAGAAGTGTTATCTGTCTTAGGAGAAAGGAGAGTGACTATTGACATGACAAGCTTCAGTGACTCTCACTTTTTAAGAGAATGCGGCTACTTCGTGGCAGTTGACATATGAACTGAAATGGCAGCAGGAGCCTCATTCGAGATGGCTCTGGTAGTCTTGCGGGTGTCTCTCAGCATGTTCACTTGCAGAGACATGTCGTAATCCAGTGCTACAAGGAAGATACCAACTGTTGCTATACACTGCAGATTTGGTATTTGAAAACATAAACACAAATGTGTTTACAGTTATTAAATGTTATAATTGGAGTTCCAGAACACAGTTGTCTTTAAGTTGTCTTAATGGAATAATTAATGTCTTAATGAAATAATTGTTCTCCGTTTGACTATATATCTTATAAAAATTGTCCTGAATTCAGATTCTTTGTAACCCCAACACACAACATGAACCCCAATACATAGTCAACTCTCAAAAATGTTTACTGGGTGGATGAAAAGATTACACCAAGCAAACCAACAAGACCTCAAGAAGGTATATAATAATCATCATCAAAAACATGCTATTGGCAATTAGTATGCTACTGACCCAATGCTAAGTATTTGTCATGTATTAACTCATTGAGTCTTCACACAGTCCCATCAGACAAGTTTTATCATTATCTCTATTTTACGGATGGGAAACCCAACACAGAGAGGTTAGAAAATTTGCTCAACGTCACACAACTTGGAAGTGGTGGTGCTAGGATTGGAAATTAGGCATGTTGATTCCAGAGATTCTTCTTCTAACACTCCTTGCTTGATTAAACAGCAGAAAAGTTTTATCTCAAAAGGAGAATGTTTTCTTCTCTGTTAAAGAGCAATGTCAGAAAGATCCAGGAGCCACCCTTAGGAGCAGAATTGGGAGCAAAGGGAGGCACTCTCCACCCACCAGTTATTGACAGGTAGGAGGAAAACATGAATATTACTTGCAGATATTTTCTCAGTCAGTTTCAGCCACCAGCTCTATGAATTCCTTAAAACCCTGTTTCGAGTAGCCCTGATTTTGGAGCAACTTCAATAGCATGGCATTATCATCAGTTTACTTTTCAGTGTTTTATGCTAGTCTCTAAGCTCTGTCAGTAAGGATAGCAAGAAGAGTTCAAATGGATTCTGTATTTTCTATTTGACAGGCCGTTCTAAGCCCTTTATACAGATGTATATAGTAGGCACGGTTATTGGCATCCCCATTTTACAAATGAGGGAACTGAGGTACAGAAGTTAAGGGCTAGTGAGTGGTAGAGCTGGAATTTAAGCAGGCTGGATCTGCGGTGGCTCCCAAGATTTCTGGTATGTCTTAATGCATATGTAATGGAGAAAGAGTAAAATAGTGCGTTCTGTGTACTAACTTAATCTACTCAAATGTAGAAGCTATGTTATGGCTATGCTGCTTTGTGTAAGAAAATCTGTTAAGCACTTTAATTCTGTCGCTCTCTTCTCTCTCTCTGTCTCATACGCCAATATGCCTATGTGTTCAGAAACCTAAGGAAAGTGAAATGTTTACAGTATAGTAGAGCAATTAGACTTTGGTCATACATTTTACAGGCAACACTTGGGGCAAACATATGCACTTCATCATGAGAAATGGAAGCATTTCGTTCCCAGTAGAAACCTAGCAAGACCTGCAGTTCTTACTTCAGCCTACCCTGAAAGCCAAATATGGTAGTTACCTCTTGACAGAAAAGAATTCAGGGTAACATTCCCACCAGGGTTATACCAAGAGCAGATATAAAGAAGTAAAGTTTTAAGCTGAGACGTGGCTTCTTGCCACTGTCTAGTTAAAATAGAATTAATATTTTTCTTTACTACATAAGAAAGTAGTTTTCTAAGGGATCATAAATTTTTAAACCAGTGACTGTCTATAATTTCTGACTTTTTTAAAAAAAAATCAAATTATTGGCTTCAGCTTCCATTTTTAAACTCTGCCCTGCTTTGTACTTACTTAGAACATTCAAATTTCAGAGCCCTTCATCTGTGAATTAATCATGTGTGGAGTATATGCAGTTGGAATTCAGCTATAAATATAAATGAAATTGCTCTAGCCATGGCTGGGTTCAAAAAAACTAGAGCGACTTGGAGTTTTCAGTTAAAAAAAAAAAATAAAGAAATTTTAAGGAAGCAAAAAAAAGTTAAGTTGAGAGGAGCAATTAAATATAATAGAGTATTTTTGCATTAAAATGTTGGGCTTGTGTTGTATATCTACTTAGTTCCTAAGACTCTGCAAATCAGCATATAAGCTGTATGTCGAGGAGAAAAGAACAGTGTTTACCAAACTCCAGAGTATCTTTCTCACTTGACCTGCAGAAATTAGTCAATGTGAGGAATGACCACATGATGTGTTAGATAGTTACTGCCTGGTGCCAGTTGGCAAGAAGGTTCATCAAGCTAGAGAGCTGAGAAAATGAGACAGGTAGGGATGAAAATGAATACACAATGCCTGCTTGACCAAGGGCACACGTCTTAGACTATGTTCTTTCTCCGGAAAGTCTGTGGCAGAAATGGCTAGAAAACACTTTCATCTACTCTGGTGTTTCTTGTCAGATCTGAGTTGACACTGTCTTCCTTTATGATGGCGGAGGGCAAAGGAGCTGGAATTTAGTTTGGAGCTCTTAGCTAAAGTTATAGTTGTAACAATTACTACTGAGGGGAGCCCAGCAAGCTACCTAACCCCCTCCAAGACTCAACTTCCTTGTGCATAAAATGAGAAGAGAACATCTGCCGTTTAAGAGAGCTGTGGAGAGCAATTGAGATCAGCTACTTTATTTACAGACATGTATTGAATACCTACTATGTGCTATGATGCTATGTGATGTGTTCGGGATACAAGAAAAGTTACTTTTCTCAAGGAATTCTTCTACTAGGGAAAACAGACTAGTGAGCAATGATTAAAGGTGCATTGTGAGAAAAAAAACAATAAAAATATGTTCAGAGTGTAGGTTAGCATAGGAGAAAGCTGAATAAGCCTGTAAGATGTACTAACTTTGGTTATAAATACTCTGAAAATTGGGGAAATGCATTCTTTCTCTTTCAAGGAGGACCTGAGGGTCAGGTAAGGTCTCGCAGAGAGAACCTCATAACACAAGTATTGGTATTTGAATAGGAATTCACCTACGTGGTGTCAGAAAGAGGGAGTGACATGGCAAAGACATGGAGTCAGTGGGAATAAAATGACTGGTGTTGCTGAGCTGAAGCACAGGGCAAGATTGAGGTGAAACATGATCGCCTTTCTCGGGAGCTTGGATTTCATCCTGAGGACCTCAGGAGGGGAAAAGTAGGGTCAGATCAAATGCAGTTACCAGAGGCATCACAGCATGGAGCTTGGGACCCATTGCCTTGCAAAAGTGATCATTCACTAGGGGCTACATAGTATTATGACATACTCTTATGCACACTATTCAGAAATAATTTTTCATTTTTCTTCTTATATGTCAGCATTATTGAGACATAATTCATGTGCTATCCAATTCACCTATTTAAAGTATACAATCAATAGTTTTTGCTATATTCATTGAGCTGTACAACCATCATCATCATAATGAATTTTAGAACATTTTCATCACTCTGGAAAGGAACTCCATACTCATTAGCAGTCACTTTCCTTACTCTCTTCCCGAAACTTCATAGATTTGCCTTTTCTGGACATTTTATATAAAGGGAATCATCCTGCATAGGGTATTTTGTGACTGGCTTCTTTCATTGAGCATAATGTCCTCAGGTTTCCTCCAGGTTGTACTATATATCAGTACTTCATTCCTTTTTCTGACCAAATAGTCCTTATATGGATGTGACACATTTCATTTAACTATTCCTCAATTCATGAATATATGGCTTGTTTCCATTTTTTGGCTATATGAATAATGCTGCTATGACCACTCATGTACAAATTTTTACATGGATATATGTTTGCATTTCTTTTGTGTAGTGGTATTGCTAGTAGTGTTATTGCTGGATCATATGGTAAGTGTGTGTTCAACATTTTGAGGGACCATCAGACTGTTTTCCAAAGTGACTGCATGCTTTTCCCCTTTTCTATTAATATCTGATATATTGACTATTGTTTGTAACTATGTGAACTTTGTGGAAGAGAACCAGAGGAAGTTGTTACAGCTCCTTTTTGCTTTTGATGGTCCTGGACAGGGATTAGCATTTGTTGTGATAATACTGCATAACAAGCACCAAATCTCAGTACCTACAAGGACAAATATTGATTTCTTCCTCTTAAATCTGCAAGTCAGCTGTAACTCCGCCAGGCCCTGCTAGGATTGGTAGGGCTTGACTCCAGGCTGCAGATCAGATTCATTCAGGGGCCAGTGGTTCCCCAGGCCATATTCTTATTATGGCAGATGTCCAACAGGCCATGTTGAACCAGTAACATTCCTTTGGCTAAAGGAAGTCACACAGCTAAGCTCAAAGTCGAATGCATGGGAAAGTTTGCTCTACCTGTTTTTCTGAAAATGTTTGCAATGTCACATGGCGAAGTGTTTTTATATAAGCCTATTAAAAGAGTGGAGTAAAGAGTTGGGAAGAAGGATCTAATATTCCACAGTTAATATAGAATTTACAGTACTCTGAAACTGACTTGTTCTAGATCAAGATAATAAGCAGAGAAATAGACAAAAAGAGAAAGAGGAAAGAGAGATTTCTGAATTACAGCATATTTTAAAAAATTGAACTGTGAAAAAGTCATGGAAACTTAGAAGCCATTCTTTGGAGATGTGCTTTAATGAAAGGGTGAAGGAATTTGTAGATAGTCTATTGATTTTACACATTTCATTTCAATGCTTAAGGAGTCCTCAAATGCTTGGTTACTTCGCAGAAAAACAAAATTTGGGGGTAGAAAGAGCTTTAAAGGATGTCTCATTCTATCTAAAGAATCAATGCAAAGTGCTCAAAGAGATTCTAGCCCTAGAGTGGGTGTTCTCCACTTTCTGAGGCCACTCGGATGTCTGCCAGCCACCCCAAATGGCTCTCAGACTAATTACTTACATTCTACTTATTTTCAAGACAGCTCTTGAAGTAGATGCTATTATCATTCCATTATACAACCAAAAACACTGAGACTTAGAAAGATGAGGGTAAAGTCACAGCTATCAAGCAACAGGTCTGAAATTTAAACTCTGACCCAAAGCTCATGTGATCAGCCACAATCATCCTGGATGTGTCAAATAGAAAAAAATCCCTACTTCTGTTGATTCTGAATCTACCTATCTTAACCTGAATTTACCTCCTGTTGCTTATTTCTCTCGGGTTTTCTTTGAGTGTAAGTAGGTAAAACATTCCTCTGTCAGTCTTCCTTATATTTGAATCTACCTAACCAATCCTTTTTTAAAATTACTACAGCGATTATAAAAGGAAACTCAGCCACTGTATGAATTAGCTTAGACTCTGAATTAGTGGAGTCAGAATCCTTGGGACTTAGTCTTTTGCCTAAAAGGTGTCGTAGCTGTCAATGCGATTATTTGTCTGTGCTCCTTTTTGCCAAAGCCTGAATTAAACACAGATAATATAGAGAGTGGGGGTGATTTTATTTTGTTTCAACAATAATAAGAATTTTTCTTTTTCCAACTTAAGTGTTCATGCTTATGTCTACATATCAGATGGGCCACTAAAAGCAAATGAGGTTACCTAAAGATACCTAGAAGAGTAACAGCATGAGGATGAGAGTGGAAGAGGGAAAAGATAAGGGTGCCTGAAAGGCGAATGACCTGCATATCTGATATGGAAGATGATCGGAACTAGTTTAATAGAAGAGGATAATGGAAGCTAAAATGTGAAATTATGAAAGAGAAACCTTATCAGAAAGCATAAGACAAAAAATTGGTTCATGGCCGAGTGCCGCGACTCACGCCTATAATCCCAGCACTTTGGGAGGCTGAGGCAGGTGGATGACTTGAGGTCAGGAACTCAAGACCAGTCTGGCCAACATGGTGAAACCCCATCTCTAATAAAAATATAAAAAAATTAGCTGGGCATGGTGGTACATGCCAGTATTCCCAGCTACTCAGGAGGCTGAGGCAGGAAAATCCCTTGAACCCAGGAGTCAGAGGTTGCAGTGAGCTAAGATTGTGCCACTGCACTCCAGCCTAGGCCATAGAGTGAGACTCCATCTCAAAAAAAAAAAAAAAAAAAAAGAAATAAAAAGAAAAGAAAAAAAATTAGTTCATGTGAAATACCTAATGATTAAGTTGGTCACGAAAAAAAAAAAAAAATGGACACCTTACTGCATTTAGTGCCTGGTGGCATTAGATCAGCCCTTTTTTAGGAAAACACCTGGAACTTGGGATGAAATATTGAAGTGCAAGTCTCATCATTTGTGTCTCTACACTGGTTGGCATTCTGTATTCAAAAAAATTCTGTCAAAACCAGAATTTACCAAAGCAGCAGCAGTAAATCTCACACATGCTCTCCCAGTCTTCCAGGGTATAGACAGAGCTTCTTCAAACGGGAGTACCATACTTAATGGCATTCCAAATGCATGGGTTTCCCTGTCAGACCGCAGACAGCTGTGCTGTGAGAGTGTTCATAAACTGTGTGTGAGCAATTGACAAGTTGACAAAACATTGACAAAAAACAATTACTCAAGAAGCAGCACTTGGAAGGGTTGTTTGTTGTTTAGGAGAGACCAAAGAAACAATGAAAAAGCATGGTTAGGTGCTATATTTGCCATTGCACACACACAAAAATTATTTCTCACAATGCATCTCAAGACTGTAAGAAAAAAGCCAGCAAATAAAATGATGCATTATAATACACTAAGTTTATTCATGACACTTTATTTGTGAGATGCATTTAATTACTGGGCAGGGTGTTCTGTTTTTTTGTTTTTTTAATTAAACAATGTTAATTACTCTCTACCAAAGACCAAAATGAAGAGGTTGTTGTAAGATGTTTCTATGGCAAATACTTGGAATACACAAAATATTTTGAAGTGCTTAGATATAAAATGTATTTTATTAGCTTGAAATAATTACTATATTTTTAGGCATGATCTGCATACTCTTTATTTTTAGGGTAATTTGCCTTCTTGGTTTGTAAAATGCAAAGGGATCAGAGTTTTAGTGCCATTTAACAATAATAAATAATAATAATAATAATGATAGCAAAGAACATTTAGGCCTTATTTTGTGCCAATTAGCCATGCTAAATGTGTTACTTGCATTGTCTTAATGACTTCTTGATATCTCTCTATGAGAAAAGAACTATTATCAATCCTTTGATATGGATAAGGAATCTGAAAATAGGAAGCTCAGAGCAGTTCTATTGCTTTTTGAAGAGCATACAGCTAGTAACTGAGTGTGGCATTAGGACTTGAACATAGGTATGTCATGCTCTGGGCACTGCAGTTAGCACATATGGAGGCTCCATGGGAATTAAGAAAAAGTACACCCCCACACCCCACCAAGATACTTTTATCTCCATCTGTTAGAGAATCGTTGTGATAAACCGATTATGTAGACCAAGACAGCTTACTGCCATCTACCGGGAAATTGTTGTAATAAATATACATACAAGTCTATGATGTGAAAGGTGTTCTTAAGGTGGCTCTGCCAGGCACTGTACGTGGAGGTTCAGGTGCTTAACCAATCCTGCTATTCAGGTGGGAGAGCATTCTCATTCCCTAAAAAGAAAAAAATTAAAAAGACTGTCTTCCTGCCACCCTTCTACAATTTTCTTTTATATTCAAACTTAAGCCTGAATGAAACGCTATGTTGATCTTGATGTGAATGATCTATTTGTCCAATGTCTATTCACTGCTGAAGGTGGCAGTTACCCATGAGCATCTATCAAGTAGGCAGAGATAATGTCTGCTTTCCAGGAGCTCATTGTCTAAGAGGGGCAATAATTAAACATATCCTTAAGAGAAAGGTTCATGGGCTTCCTTGCAAGAGCCACCTCCAAATGATTGATCATGGCCACCTGGAGGAGAGCCACTGTCATTGAGGAGGAACCGGGTCCTGAAGCTGGGTCCATGGAAAGGAAGCCCAGTGAATTATTATTAGTTCAGCGATAATGTTATCTTGTTCCTTCATGCTTTTTTGTGAGATTTTCTTTCCTTTTATTTTCAATTTATCTCCTTCTGGTATTTGATCATCTTATCGCTGAGCTCTTAGTTTACTAAATTCATGTTTTTATCCAGTTCTGTATCATCAAGTTTTTATGAGTATTTCCTGTTTTTTCACATTTTTTTCATTAGGAGTGGGTTTTTGTGCGTTTACCTGCTATGTTCTCTCCTTTTCTTAACATTTCCTTTTCCTGTAGTATTTTCTTATAGTTACTATACAGTTCTCTGTCATATTAATCATGCTAGAAGGTTCAGACTTACTAGTTGGCTCAGTAATGTAGGCATGACCTCATTCCTCTCTCCCGTATTATCTAGGACTGCTATGAATTTCCCTCCAAGCACTTTGCTTTCTGAGGCAATTTGGTTTCTGGGAGATGAGACCAAGTTATGAAGTTGTGCTGTCTTGCAACTCTCATTTCCACTTCAGAATTGTCTTATTTCTTTTTTTGGCTACCAGTTCTTAATTTTTCACTTTTATTTTTAGTTGACAGGCAATAATTCTACACACTTTTGAATACTTAATTTTCTTTATACTAAGTCATGTCCCTCCCCCTACTTTAGTTACTTTTAGTAATTGTTTCTTACTACTATTTTCTTTCCTTTGTTAATGTTCTTTCATATGAAGGCAGGCACCCTGGCCCCTGATCCCAGCTTTCTGCCTTGTTTTCAATGTGACTCTGTGAATCCTTTTTGCTCCTCAAATACTTGCTTTCTCAACACAGTTACTGCTATAGTTTGTATATGTGTACCCCCCAGATCTCAAATTGAAATGTGACCTCCAGTGTTGGAGGTGGGACTTTGTGGGAGGTGATTGGATCTTGGGGGCGGGTCCCTCATGATTGCCTTTGTGCCATCCCCATGCTAATGAGTGAGTTCTTGCTCTGAGTTTACAGGACATCTGGTTATTAAAAAGAGTCTGGTACCTCTCTGTCTCCTGCACCCCTTCTTTTGCCATGTGATGCACCTGTTTCTGCTTCTCCTTCTGCCGTGAATAAAAGCCCCCCCGAGGCCCTTACTAGAAGCAGAGAAGATATCCATGCCATGCTTCCTGTACAGCCTGCAGAACCATGAGCCAATTAAACCTCTCAAGTCTCCCTTTATAGCAACGCAAAACAGACTAACACAGTTACCATGCCCCTGAGCACTCATGCTAGAAACTTCCCCTTTGCTTTCCTTCTCATTGAAAATGCCTTGTTTTCCACATAGGCTCATTTCCTGTTCCTCTTGTAGATACTAAAAGGTAAGCTCCTTTATGTGAAATACCAGTTTCCTACCTGCCCTCTCCTGAAATAAAGTCAGCTTCTCCTAAAATGGCCTTTTCATTTCTTTCTATTAAAATATTGTCCACACATCACAGAGGTATCCTCTCCTTCTTCTCTACCACCAAACTCCCTAGTCAAATCCAAAATGCTTCCAGTTTCCATCTATGTCCATCTCCTTGGTTTTGTTCTTTTCTTCCTTATAGTTTTCAACTTCCCACGATCATTTGGAACTGGTGTCCTCTTTGTCTTAAATGTGTAATCATCATGGGGACAAGGACTCCAAGCCTAGACTGAAATTTGACTCAATTTAATGAAAACAAAATTGTCTTGAAATTGTTGTTGAATTTGAACTAAAAATGACAATATTTCCTAATAAGGACCAGTTTCAAATAGAAATCTTATATTAGATCTGAGATATCAAATATGTAGTTCTTTGAGAGCCTTCTAGCATAGAATCTACTTCCAGAGGAAAAGGTAGAACAAGACTATCTGAGTTTGATCCTGTATCTGTCAATTACAAGCTGTGAAACCTGAGCCAAGTCACTTCACCTCTTTATAAGTAAGTTTCCTTTTTGGTTTTTTTTGTGTGTGTGTGTTTTTTTTTTTTTTTTGAGACAGAGTCTCGCTCTGTCGCCCAGGCTGGAGTGCAGTGGCCGGATCTCAGCTCACTGCAAGCTCCGCCTCCCGGGTTTACGCCATTCTCCTGCCTCAGCCTCCCGAGTAGCTGGGACTACAGGCACCCGCCACCTTGCCCGGCTAGTTTTTTGTATTTTTTTTTTTAGTAGAGATGGGGTTTCACCGTTTTTGCCAGGATGATCTCGATCTCCTGACCTCGTGATCCGCCCGTCTCGGCCTCCCAAAGTGCTAGGATTACAGGCTTGAGCCACCGCGCCCGGCCTAAGTAAGTTTCCTTATACGGAGATTGAAGATAAAAATAATGCCCACTTCATAGATTTTGCTGAGGATTATATTACTTAACATATAACAAGTAGTTTTAATAGTGTCTGGCTTGGTAGTAAATGGTCACAAAATGCTAGCTGTTACTGTTCTTTTCCTTCACCCCATGAATCTGAGAAATAATGAGGAAGAAGGAAGACTGAGCACTCATCCCTAATATTGTCCTGGTGACATATTCCTCCTCCTAAAAAGTCAGGATTGTTCCTGAAGCCTCTCTAATGCCCAGCAACTTAGGAGGTCCTTCATATTTCAGTTAATGATCTGCAATCCACTAAACATCTAAGGAATTTCCATTATTGCATTGACTAGCCTAAATTACAGTTCTCTATTACCCACCTTCTTCACCAAAAAACTATTAGTTCATCTGTTTGTTCATCATGCAAATATTAAATATATCTTTTTTGTACAACCACAAGGTAGAATACTTGTCCTCTTATCCCTTGTAGAATATAAGGGTTATAAGACACTAAACAGGTGCTTGGGTAATGCATTCCAACTGACATAACTACTACAAAGGAGAAATCTAGCGTGCTTCAAACATGTAGAAAGCAAAGTGGCACAGAGTAGATGTTTAGCAAATAATTAACAAAAGGATGGACAGATGGATGGATGAAAATTTGGGAATTAGCTAACTTCATTGGTGTGAGAATATTGTAAAGTTGTTGGAAACAGATGGACAACATATGCTATTTGTCATCTTTATCTTCTGCAGGTGTTTTGCGCAAGTGTGAGCGCTGTGAAGGCAGAGCACATCTGCCCATTGCCTCTGGGTCTCCTGTGCTTAGGGCAGTGCTAGGTCCCTGGTTATGTATTTATTGAAGGAATGAATTTAATGCAAAACAGGGGCTACATTTCAATAATTAAAAAATAAGGCTGGGTATGGTGGCTCACACCTGTAATCCCACCACTTTGGGAGACCGAGGTGGGTGGATCACCTGAGGTCAGGAGTTTGAGACCAGCCTGACCAAACATAATGAAATCCCGTGTCTACTAAAAATACAAAATTAGCAAAGTGTGGTGGCACATGCCTTTAATCCCAGCTGCTTGGCAGGCTGAGGCAATAGAATTGCTTGAACCTGGTAGGTGGAAGTTGCAGTGAGCCGAGATCGTGCCATTGCACTCCAGCCTAGGCAACAAGATCAAAGCTCTGTCTTAATAATAATAATAATAATAATAATTCCTTTGGTTTCAGATTCCCCTGTTTTCTTTCATCAAACTTACTATTCTTTTCTCACTAAAAGATCTGTTTTTGCCAGTTTTGTATTTAGATGTTACACCTGTGTTTGGGTTTTGTTTCATAGTGGTCTCTGAAGTCAAGTCATGCCCATGCTGAATTTCTATAGACCCAATTGTTAGCACAATTAGCTTTTTAACCTTTAAATTATTTTACATGCAACAAAAATTGGGGAACCATTTTTTTTTCTCCGAGACAACATTAGAAACGTTTTACCTAGAGTGAATTCTACATACAATCATTCAGGAGGAAAAATGTGAAACGAAGTAAGGATTATAATACTTACTTAGTTTATTCTTCTCCTTTGGTAAACTTTATAAAAGCTCTCAAACTTTGCTCTGAAACTTGATTCAAAAATTGAAAGATCCAAGCCTGACTTCTTTTTGCAACTGCTCTTTTTGCCAGATGAGGGAATATGTCCCTAATTTTAATAGGGAAATGTTACATTTCCCTCTTAATATTTAATTAATTTTAACAGAGCATTAAAAAAGGATCTTACCCATTCCAAATTGGAGATTACATCTCTGTGCTCCCACAAAACCCCTGCGTTTGTTTCTATCACGGGGCACATTGCTCTTGTCTTAGTGTATCAATCTGTGCCCTTGTTTGTGCCAAGTACCGGATGATAAACTCCTCGAAAGCAGGAAGAGTGAGGTGTCTACCTTTATGTCCTAGTAACCAGCACAGGGCTTGGCAGGTAGACGTAATTCACTGGACAAATGTTTTTGCTCAATGAATACATCAGTGAAAGGAGATGCAGACTTTAAATCTACGGTATAAAAAGGTTTGCAAAATACCGAATTTACATAAATTAATTAGAAAATGAAGTATTGACACATTGGATACCATTAAAGTGTGCCTATCTCCATTTCATTTTTGAAGTTCTTTGGGTTTTGCTTAAGTTATTAATTCCTCCTTTCCCAGAGATTCCCTGCCTCCGAGCAATCTGAGCTAGATCGGGCTGTGTTGGGCGAGGTGACTTCTGAGTTCCATTCGTACGTTCTTTCAGCAAATACTTCCAGACAGTTTTCTCCAGACGCCCTTGTGCTGCTGCACAGTGAACGCTCATTTGTAAGAAACATGCATCAGTTACAGCACTTGAGGTCACTGTGCCCATTCAACACCACAAAGAGTAAGAAGCCAGGAGGTACCAAGTGCAAGTGTGGGGCTGTCTTTGCTTGGTATCCTGCTTTTTATTTCCTGCAATGCTGAACTCCTTTCTAATACATTTTCTAGCAAAATCCATAGTTCCCTTCTTTGCACTCTCATGACTGTTCAGTCATTTGCAATCACAGAGCCCTTCTCATGTGCCAGGGACTACTCTAGTAAGCATTTTATGTTTTTCGTTCGTTTAATCCTTAAGGCCCTTTAATTCTACAAGGTGAGTGCTGTTAGTATTGTGCTTTAAAAATAAAGAAATGAAGCACAGGAAGGTGAAGCACTTGCTCAAGCTGTCCTGCTGGCAAGTGGCAGAGCCAGGATGTGGAGCCTGGCACCTGACTCCAGAATCCAGTACCCTGTGCCCCCTCTCTTTTGACAGAGGATGTGCTTTGTTCAACTTCTAATCTCAAGCATCTGCCATGCATTTGCTATGACTCTCTCTTGGTGGAAAAATGGAAGAAGAAATCTTCACAATTAAGATATTGAAGAATAGTTTATTCTCCTGCTGTTGTCCCTGCCACATTATTTCCATTCTTCTTTCTGAAGTCTGTCTTGATACCCCTATCTTAATTAAGTCTCCCCATTATGTTCTCCAAGCATCCAGGGCTTCTCTTGGTCAGCTTTTGTTACAATTAATTACTATATATTAATTTGTGTGACATCTGCTTGTTGTTGAGTCAGTTTTAAACCCCAAGAGGACAGATGGGGAGCATTGGTTGACCACGTAGCCAGTCCTGCACCTGGCTCAGAGTGGGCACTCCATAAAGACTTGTGGAATTAATGAATGAGGCATCATTGACTTTACAGTGTGGCCACATCATATCATTTAAACACCCACATAATTGCTTATGAATAGCAGCTTTCAACCACTTCTTAGAGAAAAAGACACCTGCTCTATGAGGAGAGGGAATGAAAAAAAAATTTATCAGTCTAGGCAAGAACTTCCATAGAGCCTTCAAGCCTTTCTCACAAAGAATTGGGATTCCTTATGTTAAGTGGAGAAAAACAAGCCAGTTTTGCAACTGAAGCCTCATTCCTTTAGACTCCACAAAAGTAGAATTTGTGAATATTTTCCCTGGGCTGGGCCAGACTGAAGAAAGTGTTTTCAAAGCCAGTGATTTATAGCAACAACACAGTAGGAGCCTTTGTTTTTCCCAGAGCAAAATGGCTTTGAGGAATTCTCTCACCTAAATTGTTTGTGATCAGATGGGGATTTCTGATTTCAATTAAGGCAGATCTAACTGGAGTCCTATCTGGAAAATTTTTGTTATCAGGAAGTACAAATTGCAGAGTAAACTTTAATACAACACAGATAGTGCTCCTTAAAATCTTAGGGCAATTATATTGCTTTTCCTTCTCAATGGCTTCTCAGCGCTTCTTTTTGCAAATCCTATTTGAACTGCTTTGATGCCCAGCTGCTTTGGAGCTATTTTTTGTTTGTTTGTTTGTTTTGTTTTTTTGTTTTTTTTTTCTGGCAGATAAATTATAAATTTAAAAAACATGTCATCTCTTGAATTGGTTTAGGGTTCTCACCAATTCAAACTGCCCCTCTTCTCCCCCACCCCCACATTCCCCTAGTCCAAATGTAAGAGGATTTACTGTAATGAAATTATTCCTATTATGAACCTCAAAGAATAAAGATGCAGAGTTGAAAACAAAATACATAAATATAAGTTGTCATACAGCTTGAAGGCTCTTCAGGTAAATGACAGAATCTTATTGTCTAGGGATCAGCTTATCTCCTAAGTAACCAGAGTGCCACTGGAACCCTAAGGCATTTAATCTACTTGACAGGCTGGCATTGAGGTACGATACCGTGGCCTACTGCCTGTTAGGTGTCATCTTTGCAGCTCTCCATTTCTGGTTCCTTTGGTCTAGTAATTTGGGAGAAGAGGAGAAAGTACATACTGGCTGTGGCTGGAGCAGCAGAGAATGATAAAGGCTTTCCCCCCTCCCCACATTTGTGTGGTTTTCCTTATGCACCCAAGTGGACTGGAAGCTCAGCTCTGTCACTGACATCGTGCTGTGGTCCTAAGCAGGCCACCACGACTCCCTGAGCCTTAGTGGTTTCTTCTGTAAAACTGGGATAACATGATGATAAGTTTTGGGATTTGCCCCTCAGTGTAACTCACCTGGGGCTTTAGTAATTTGTGGTGGTGGTTTTTACTGCATATGCCTTCATATAAAACAATCCTTAACTCTGCAAATGTTCTACACGGCCCATCACATATAATCAGTCTCTAGGGGCCGCTTCTCAGTGAGAGACTCCACTTATCTAGAAGATACTTGGGAAACTACGACATTAAAAATGAAGACCAGAGCCTCCAAAATAGAAACAACAAATCCCGCAAGGCAAAGCTCTTACATTTCACCTATACTATAGCCTGTGAGCCCTGACCTGGAATCATATTGACTGTTTCCAAAGGGCTTGATTACATGGTTTGCTAACTGATAGAAGATTAGAAACAGCACATATAGGAGGGTGGAGTAGCTACCGAGGGCAAACCTGCACAAAAAGAGTCAGGTAATGGCATAACAAAGAGAGAGGTACAGGATCTATTTTTATTTATTTTTTCTTTTCCTTCTCCCCCAGCCTGAGAATTCAAAAGCATGAACTCTGTAATGGTTTGCTATAGACAAAACATCCCCACACATCTTTCAATAGTCCTTAAGGGCATGACTGCATTATAGCACAAACCAAGAACAGCAAACATAGGGTGTGCATGGATCACTCCCTTCACCTGTGTCTCAAGCAGACACCCAGAGTGAATCTTTAAACTCTTCATTGATGCTAATACAAGGTATCCTTGTCGTGGCTCCAGAATCCTTCTCAACGTGGGACTCAGACTCTGACTCCCAATCATTTTAATTTAATTCATGAGCTGGAATCCATTTACTATTTTGGTGTAAGTGACAACTATTTAAAGGACAGGGATGTGGGTGACTCAATTTTTTTTTAAAATTTATTTATACTTTTAAGTTCTGGGTAACATGTGCAGAATGTGCAGTTTTGTTACCTAGGTATACACATGCCATGGTGGTTGCTACACACATCAACCCGTCACCTACATTAGATATTTCTCCTAATGTTATCTCTCCCCTTGCCCCCAACCCCTGACAGGCCACACTGTGTGATGTTCCCCTTCCTGTGTCCAAGTGTTCTCATTGTTCAGCTCCCACTTATGATTGAGAACATGCAGTGTTTGGTTTTCTGCTGAGAATGATGGTTTCCAGCTTCATCCATGTCCCTGCAAAGGACACAAACTCATCCTTTTTTATGGCTGCATGGTGTACATATGCTTTTTTTTTTTTTTTTTTTTGGACGGAGTCTCCTCTGTCACCCAGGCTAGAGTGCAGTGGCTTGATCTCGGCTCAGTGCAAGCTCCACCTCCTGGATTCACACTGTTCTCCTGCCTCAGCCTCCCGAGTAGCTGGGACTACAGGCGCCTGCCACCGCGCCAGGCTAATTTTTTGTATTTTTAGTAGAGATGGGGTTTCACCGTGGTCTCGATCTCTCTGACCTCGTGATCTGCCCGTCTTGGCCTCCCAAAGTGCTGGGATTATAGGCGTGAGCTACTGTGCCCTGCCACCACGTTTGCTTAATCCAGTCTATCATTGATGGACATTTGGGTTGGTTCCAAGTCTTTGCTATTGTGAATAGTGCCGCAACAAACATACGTGTGCATGTGTCTTTATCGTAGAATGATTTATAATCCTTTGGGTATATGTCCTGTAATGGGATTGCTGGATCAAGTGGTATTTCTAGTTCTAGATCTTCGAGGAATTGCCACATTGTCTTCCACAATGGTTGAACTAATTTACACTCCCACCAACAGTGTAAAAGCGTTCCTATTTTTCCACAATCTCTCCAGCATCTGTTGTTTCCTGACTTTTTAATGATCGCCATTCTAGCTGGCATGAGATGGTATCTCATGGTGGTTTTGATTTGCATTTCTCTAATAACCAGTTATAATGAGCAATTTTTTCATATGTCTGTTGGTTGCATAAACATCTTCTTTTGAAAAGTGTCTGTTCATGTCCTTTACCCATATTTTGATGGGGTTGTTTGCTTTTTTCTTGTAAATTTGTTTAAATTCTTTGTAGATTGTGGATATTAGCCCTTTGTCAGATAGATAGATTGCAAAAATTTCCTCCCATGCAAAAATGTTCTCCCATTCTGTAGGTTGCCTGTTCACTCTGATGATAGTTTTTTTGTTTGCTTGTTTTGTTTTGTTTTGTTTTATTGTTTTGCCATGCAGAGAGCCTTTAGTTTAATTAGATCCCATTTGTCAATTTTGGCTTTTGTTGCCATTGCTTTTGGTGTTTCAGACGTGAAGTCTTTCCCCATGCCTATGTCCTGAATGGCATTGCCCAGGTTTTCTTCTAGGATTTTTATGGTTCTAGGTCTTACATTTAAGTCTTTGATCCATCTTGAGTTGATTTTTGTATTAGTTGTAAGAAAGGGGTCCAGTTTCAGTTTTCTGCATATGGCTAGACAGTTTTCCCAACATCATTTATTAAATAGGGAATGTTTTCCCCATTGCTTATGTGTGTCAGATTTGTTAAAGATCAGGTGGTGGTACATGTGCGGTGTTATTTCTGGGGCCTCCATTCTGTTCCATTGGTCTATATATCTATTTTGGTACCAACACCATGCTGTTTTGGTTACTGTAGCCTTGTAGTATAATTTGAAGTCAGGTAGCATGATGCCTCCGGCTTTGTTCTTCTTGCCCAGGATTGTCTTGGATATGCAGGCTCTTTTTTGGTTCCATATGAAGTTTAAAATAGTTTTTCCAATTCTGTGAAAAAAGTCAGTGGTAGCTTGATGGGGATAGCATTGAATCTATAAATTACTTTGGGCAGTAAGGCTATTTTCACAATATTGATTCTTCCTATCCATAAGCATGGAATGTTTTCCCATTTGTTTGTGTCCTCTCTTATTTCCTTGAGCAGTGGTTTGTAGTTCTCCTTGAAGAGGTCCTTCACATCCCTCGTAAGTTGTATTCTTAGGTATTTAATTCTCTTAGTAGCAATTGTGAATTGGAGTTCACTCATAATTTGGCTCTCTGTTTGTCTGTTATTGGTATATAGGAATGCTTGTGATTTTTGCAGATTGATTTTGTATCCTGAGAAGTTGCTTATCAGTTTAAGGAGATTTTGGGCTGAGACGATGGGGTTTTCTAAATATACAATCATGTCATCTGTGAACAGAGACAATGACTTCCTCTCTTTCTATCTGAATGCCCTCTATTGCTTTTTCTTGTCTGATTGCTCTGGCCAGAATTTCCAACACTATGTTGAATAGGAGTGGTGAGAGAGGGCATCCTTTTCTTGTGCTGGTTTTCAAAAGGAATGCTTCCAGTTTGGGCCCATTCAGTATGATATTGGCTGTGGGCTTGCCATAAATGGCTCTTATTATTTTGAGATAGGTTCCATCAATACCTAGTTTATTGAGAGTTTTTAGCATGAAAGGCTGTTGAATTTTGTCAAAGGCCTTTTCTGCATTTATTGAGATAATCATGTGGTTTTTGTCATTGGTTCTGTTAATGTGATGGATTACGTTTATTGATTTGCGTATGTTGAACCAGCCTTGCATCCCAGGGATGAAGCCCACTTGATTCTGGTGGATAAGCTTTTTGATGTGATGCTGGATTCAGTTTCCCAGTATTTTATTGAGGATTTTTGCATTGATATTCATCAGGGATATTGGCCTAAAATTCTTTTTTTGTTGTGTCTCTGCCAGGTTTTGGTATCAGGATGGTGCTGGCCTCATAAAATGAGTTAGGGAGGATTCCCTCTTTTTCGTTGATTGGAATAGTTTCAGAAGGAATGGTACCAGCTCCTCTTTGTACCTTTGGTAGAATTGGCCTGTGAATCTGTCTGGTCCTGGACTGTTTTTGGTTGGTAGGCTATTAATTATTGCCTCAATTTCAGAACCTGTTATTGGTCTATTCAGAGATTCATCTTCTTCCTGGTTTAGTCTTAGGAGGGTGTATGTGTCCAGGAATGTATCCATTTCTTCTAGATTTTCTAGTTTATTTGCATACAGGTCTTTATAGTATTCTCTGATGGTAGTTTGTATTTCTGTGGGATTGGTAGTGATACCCCCTTTATCATTGTTTATTGCATCTATTTGATTCTTCTCTCTTTTCTTCTTTATCAGTCTTGCTAGCAGTCTATATATTTTGTTATCTTTTTAAAAAAGTAGCTCCTGGATTCATTTTTTTTTTGGGAAGGGGTTTTTTTTTTTTTTTTGGTCTATCTCCTTCAGTTCTGCTCTGATCTTAGTTACTTCTTGTCTTCTTCTAGCTTTTGAGTGTATTTGCTCTTGCTTCTCTAGTGCTTTTAATTGTGATGTTAGAGTGTCGATTTTGGATCTCTCCTGCTTTCTGTTGTGGGCTACAAATTTAGTGCTATAAATTTCCCTCTATACTCTACTTTAAATGAGTCCCAGAGGTTCCGGTACATTGTGTCTTTGTTCTCATCAGTTTCAAAGAACATCTTTATTTCTGCCTTCATTTCATTATTTACCCAGTAGTCATTCAGGAGTAGGTTGTTCAGTTTCCATGTAGTTGTACTGTTTTGAGTGAGTTTCTTAATCCTGAGTTCTAATTTGATTGCACTGTGGTCTGAGAGACAGTTTCTTGTGATTTCTGTTCTTTTACATTTGCTGAGGAGTGTTTTATTTCCAATTATGTGGTCAATTTTAGAATAAGTGCTATGTGGTACTGAGAATAATGTATATTCTGTTGATTTGGGGTGGAGAGTTCTGTAGATGTCTATTATGTCCAATTGGTCCACAGCTGAGTTCAAGTCCTGGATATCTTTGTTAACCTTCTGTCTCCTTGATCTAATATTTACAATGGGATGTTAAAGTCTCCCATGATTATTGTGTGGTAGTCTAAGTCTCTTTGTTGGTCTCTAAGAACTTGCTTTATGAATCTGGGTGCTCCTGTATTGGGTGCATATATATTTAGGATAGTTAGCTCTTCTTGTTGAATTGATCCCTTTACCATTATATAATGGCCTTCTTTGTCTCTTTTGATCTTTGTTGGTTTAAAGTCTGTTTTATCAGAGACCAGGATTGCAACCCCTGCTTTTTTCTGCTTTCCATTTGCTTGGTAGATCTTCCTCCATCCCTTTACTTTGAGCCTATGTGTGTCTTTGCACATGAGATGGATCTCCTGAATACATCACACTGTTGGGTCTTGACTCTTTATCCAATTTGCCAGTCTGTATCTTTTAATTGGGGCATTTAGTCCATTTACATTTAAGGTTAATATTGTTATGTGTGAATTTGATCCTGTCATTATGATGCTAGCTGGTGTTTTCACCTGTTAATTTATGCAGTTTCTTTATAGCGTTGATGATCTTTACAATTTGGCATGTTTTTGCAGTGGCTGGTATGGGTTGTTTCTTTTCATGTTTAGTGCTTCCTTCAGGAGCTCTTGTAAGGCAGGCCTGATGGTGACAAACTCTCTCAGCATTTGCTTGTCTGTAAAGGATTTATTTCTCCTTCACTTACAAAGCTTAGTTTGGCTGGATATGAAATTCTTGGTTGAAAATTGTTTTCTTTGAGAATGTTGGATACTGGCCCCTACTCTCTTCTGGCTTATAGGGTTTCTGCTGAGATATCGCTGTTAGTCTGATGGGCTTCCCTTTGTGGGTAACCCGACCTTTCTCTCTGTCTGCCCTTAACATTTTTTCCTTCATTTCAACCTTGGTGAATCTGATGATTACATGTCTTGGGATTGCTCTTCTCGAGGAGCATCTTTGTGGCATTCTCTGTATTTCCTGAATTTGAATGTTGGCCTGCCTTGCTAAGTTAGTGAAGTTCTTCTGGATAATATCCTGAAGAGTGTTTTCTAACTTGGTTCCATTCTCCCCATCACTTTCAGGTACACCAATCAAACATGGATTTGGTCTTTCACATAGTCCCGTATTTCTTGGAGGCTTGTTCATTTCTTTTCACTCTTTTTTCTCTAATCTTGTCTTCTCGCTTTATTTCATTAATTTGATCTTCAATCACTGATGTCCTTTCTTCCGCTTGATCGAATCAGCTATTGAAGTTTGTGTATGCTTCACAAAGTTCTTGTTCTGTGGTTTTCAGCTCCATCAGGTCATTTAAACTCTTCTGTATACTGGTTATTCTAGTTAGCCATTCTTCTAAACTTTTTTCCAGGTTTTTAGCTTCCTTGGAATGGTTTAGAACATGCTCCTTCAGCTTGGAGAAGTTTGTTATTACCAACCTTCTGAAGCCTACTTCTGTCAACTCATCAAACTCATTCTTCATCCAGTTTTGTTCCCTTGCTGTCAAGCAGTTGTGTTCCTTTGGAGGAGAAGAGATGGTCTGGATTTTTGGAATTTTCAGCTTTTCTGCTCCAGTTTCTCCTCATCTTTGTGGTTTTATCTGCCTTTGGTCTTTGATGTTATGATTTACAGATGGGGTTTTGGTGTGGATATCCTTTTTGTTGATGTTGATGCTATTCCTTTCTGTTTATTAGTTTTCCTTCTAACAGATAGGCCCCTCAGCTGCAGGTCTGTTGGAGTTTGCTGGAGGTCCACTCCAGACCCTGTTTGCCTGGGTTTCACCAGTGGAGGCTGCAGAACAGCAAATATTGCTGCCTGATCCATCCTCTGGAAGCTTCATCCCAGAGGGGTACCCATCTATATTAGATGTCTGTTGGCCCCTACTGGGAGGTATCTCCCAGTCAGGCTACACAGGGGTAAGGGACCCACTTGAGGTGTGTCTATTATTGGAGCTTGAACTCCTTGCTGGGAGAAACACTGCTCTCTTCAGAGCTGTCAGACAGGGATGTTTAAGTCTGAAGAAGCTGTCTGCTGCCTTTTGTTCAGATATGCCCTGCCCCCAGAGGTGGAATCTAGAGAGGCAGTAGGCCTTGCTGAGCTGTGGTGGGCTCTGCCCAGTTGGAGCTTCCCTGCTGCTTTGTTTACACTGTGAGCATAGAACCGCCTACTCAAGCCTCAGCAATGGCGGACGCCCCTCCCCCCACCAAGCTTCAGCATCCCTGGTCCATCTCAGACTGCTGCACTAGCCGCAAGCAAAGCTCCATGGGCATGGGACCTGCCAAGCCAGGCACGGGAGGGGATCTCCTGGTCTACCAGTTGTGAAGACCATGGGAAAAGTGCAGCATTTGGGCAGAAGTGTGCCACTTCTTCAGGTACAGTCACTCACGGCTTCCCTTGGATAGAAAAGGGAAATCCCCCAACCCCTTGCACTTCCCGAGTGAGGGAACAATCCGTCCTTCTTTGGCTCTCCCTCCATGGGCTGCACCCACTGTCCAACCAGTCCCAGCGAGATGAACCAGGTACCTCAGTTGGAAATGCAGAAATCACCCATCTTCTGCGACAATCTTACTGGGAGCTGTAGACCAGATCTCTTCCTGTTTGGCCATCTTGGAAGCGACCCTGGGTAACTCAAGTTTAAGGCAGTCTTTCTCAAATGGTGGGGGATAAAAAAAAAAAAAGATTTAACTCACCAGAGGATGGGTAGTGTTTTGTCAGGCAAAAAAGTTGAAAAGGGTCTTTCCCAAAAGTTACCTTTCTCATCCCCAAATTATAGGAAGATGGATCTGATGCAAATGCACTATTAATTTGGAAAATCAGTACCTTCAGTCCAGGGCCTTCTATGGAGCTGAATAGATGGTGAGCTTCTCCTGGAGAGGTTCTAAGTCAAATGGCAACATCTTATGTTGTGGGGATCCATCCTATTGGGAACTTTTGGGGCATGAGATGAAAGAATGCTATTTTTCAAGGCCTTCCTGGAATTCACATAATCCCTACAAAATAACATTCTGATTAATTGAATCAGAAGAATGCAACCCGTATGTTTCTGATTCACACAGAGTTTACAAGGGTTTAGAAGTTAGAAAGAAGAGGTACTAGGCATGATGTGCTGTCCAGTTTCACTGCACCCAAACCGTTTGAAACGCAGCCTTGTTTCTTTTTCCTTATGTTGAACTTGGGGACATCCTGGCTCATTGATGAGTGGTTGGAATTGGCCACATGGAATCAGGGTGGGTTTCTTCAATGGTGTAGGCATGGTGAAAAGGGGCAGAATTTGACTCATAAACCCCATATGCATGTTGATTTGACTCCAGCAGCTTGGCCCTCAGTGGAATATATGCTAAGTCACCCATGATGGAAGCCACAGTCTTTTTGTAACCTAATTTTGAAAAGGATATCCCATTGCTTCTGTCATGTTCTATTTTATTGCTGGAACTAGGTTACTAAATTCAGCCAACAAACAAAAGGAAGGAATTTCGTAAGAGTGGTGAATACCAGGGGGCAGGGTTCCCTGGGGCCATCTCGGAGGCTGCCTACCACACCAGGAACCCTGACTTTTTGTTGCTTAGTGTCTGTGTAAACTTGGGAAAGTAATCTAATCTTTCTGGGGCTTGGGTTTTCTACCCATAAAATGGAGACAGTTAATGTAAAAGGCCCGACACATAACAGATAGCAGCCAAAAAATAATGATGATGATGATGATGATAATGACGATAAATGTTAGTTTTCCCTTCCTTCTTTCCAGAAGGTAGAGTGAGCTCCCCACAAGCACCTGGGAGAATAGTCATTTGTATAGAAGAGTGGACTGGGGGAGTCTAATGTTTTTAACATTTATAACCCCTTTTTCACTGAACTGGAAAAGAACAGAAGCACGCTGCTCCCAGTAGTATGGACCACATCAATAATTACCACACACATTTATAGTACCTTCAATGATGATTTACTTCCAGATGTTTTAAGCATATAAAGTGGCAAATGAAAAGTGGAATTGTGGTGGGGCAGGGATGACACTGAAGGGAATAATCCTTTCGTCACTGACCTCCCAGTGTGACTCATGGTGTGTGTCTCACTGCCAAGAAGCCCTGACTATGAATATGCAGCCGTTGGGGAAGGAGGTGTTGCGAGTGGGTACTTCATATGGCCCCACCAGAAGGATTTTTTTAAACACAGCAGCAGTAACCTTTAAGATAGCTAAGGTGCAGTTCTCTGTGTTCTGTCTTCTTGCAGTTTCTGGAGAATCCTTTGTCTATAGTCCTATAGTCCAGATCTCCTTTCATGGCTATCTAATCGATCTGTCTTCTGCAGCGTTTCCATCCAAGTGTTGGCATCCTTTCACAGTAAATAGTAGGAGAGGCATGCTGCCGAGGCTCATATATGTCAAAAACAAGACTAGCTGACCTTCATTGAGAGTCACTCTGATGAGGACATTACATGTTACCACATCTAATCAGTAGCCACTTGAGGTAGGGACTATCATCATTCCTATTTATTGATGAGAAAACCAAGACACAGCAAGGTAAAGCAACTTGTCCAAGGTCACAGAGCTAGTAAATGAAAAAAAAAAAGTTTGTGATGATTTGCAATAAAATGAAGCTTAGCCAGAGCTGGGAACTGGAAATAAGGCAAGTTGTATTTGCCTGATTTCTCTGCGAGAACCTGGCTAGATTTCAAGCACTGAAGTGAAGTGTCTAGCTAGTGAGATTTGGGAATAAGGTATTTTCAAAGTTGTTGACATATGCTGGTCATTCGTGACCAATTTCAAAGTTTAGGCTTTATGATGATGTGTCTCCCATGGCAGTACTTTTTTGACAAGTAACATTTTGCCACTGCAAAACAGCAAGAGAAAGAATAAGATAGATGCAAACAAGCAGGGGCTTGAATTGGTGATAAAGGTAAAAATCTCATGTTCTCCAGGTAGTCTAGTAACTAATGTGTATTCTGATTAAAATGAGGTGGTTTGGATGTCTAATTAAAATGAGGCAGATGGAAAGAGAACATTAGATGTACTAGCCAGTGTGTGACATTGCACAACTTATCATCTTTAATTCTCATTTCCCTCATTTATACAAAGGGGTTAATGACTGCCAACCTCATAAGGTTGTGCTATCAATAGAATAAGATAATGCATAAAACCTTGGTTCAAATATGCAGTGTGCTGCCTTCTACCCAGCGGCCTTTAAGGATTTTGGTTCCCTGTCCTGTATCAACCTATATCACAAATGAGTGTTGGACAGGATGGTCTCCATAGACCCTTCTTACTGGGCCATTCTGCAATTCTGGAACAGAACAGCAGGGACCAGTGGTTTTATGTAGAGGCTGTGAGGAGTAGGAGACATTGGAGACACTCTTTACAATGATGATGAAACAGCATGCTGGAATCAAGAAGTGCTTTTCCATCACTAAGAGAAGCCATGGAAATTAGCAGGCTTTGGGAGTGTGCTTAAACTTCCTTAAGTTTTCAGGGTGTCTTAAACTGCTTTCCATGCAAAAACCCCTCCGAGTATTCAGAAAACTGTACTGCCCAAAGACTTTATTGCATTTGTGTTTTTCGCAGTTGGTAAGCTGATATATTCATGGGAGAGTAGTGAGTGGCCATCCTTGCTTTTAGGTCTAACTCATTTATTCACCAAATATGTATCAAGGCTACTGCATCCCTGGTACTCTGGGGATACAGCAATGAGTCAGACAGTAGGGGTCTTTGTCTTCAAAGAGCTTACAGTCTCATGAAAGAACAATCATGTCAGTGGTTCAATCCAGTGGGAGAAGTGCTCTGTCACTACTGAGCAGAAGGAATAGCAGAAGCTCTGCTGAGTGATCCTTTCTCCAAATTTCCTGGAAAAGGTTATTAAAGTATAAATTAATCAGAGAAGGCACTTCAAGCAGATGGAACTTTTTGAACTATGACTCAAAAGCAAGGGAGAGCTATCTGATTCAGAGGGGCTATAAGAAGTTCTGTGCTGCTAGAGCAAGAGTGATTGTTTGTGATGTGGGGTGGGCTGCAGGGATCTGGAGAGAGGTGTGAGATGATGCAGAGAAAATAGCGTGAGGATGCAGGGGACTAGCAGGTGATGGGGCAAAAGAGGTAAGCAGGGATCAGGTCATGAAAGATCCTTGCAAGTCACATTAAGGAGTCTGGACCTCATCTTGAGGATAATGGGGAGCCATTGAAAGGTTTCAAAGATGAGAGAACTTGGCCAGAAACCTTTAGTAGATGGTTAGACTAGGTGATCTTTAAGCTCTGAATATTTTAACCATCCTAAACAGATACTATTGTATTTTCTTTGAAATTCTACCCACAGAAACAAATTCTTTAATACTTTAAAAACAGCAAATTGTACTTTTTTAGCCTTTATTTGTAAAATGGTGTCAATCTAGCAAAACTTCCATTGCTCATTTATAATGTGGAAGAGGCCATGCTGGATCGGTGTCGTGGTGATTCAATTGTGAATAAAGTTAAATCAGATTTCAAGGGATGCATAATGGTCCTACACAATAAAAGACATGGCATTAGATATACCATTGACCAATGATTGATTTTGAAGTCAGATGTTCTACATGTGTGACCTTTATCTAAGTCCCAGTCTTTTTAATATAAAATTGGGATAATAATACTATCTTCTGTATAAAGTCATTGAGATTATTGGAGATAGTGTAGGCAAAACACTTAATCCAATGACTAGCACATAATAAAAAATGTAGTTACTAATATTTCTTATTTTTTTGTTTTTTTATTTATTTTAAAAATTTTAATGTGTAACTGGGTATGGTGGCTCATGCCTGTAATCCTAGCACGTTGGGAGACCAAGGCAGGTGTATTGCTTGAGCCCAGGAATTCGAGACCAGCCTGGGCAACATAGCGAGACCCTCCCTCTATAAAAACCAAAACAAAACAAAAATTTCAGTGTGCAGTTTTGAGGTTTAAGATGGTGTTATGGGATGCTACACTGTGTAACAATGATTACTATGGTGAAGCAGATTAATGTATCATCTCGCATAGTTACTTTTTTCTTGTGTATGACAAGTGCAGCTAAAATCTACTTACTTAACAAAAATCCCTAATGCAATACAATTTTATAAACATAATTTGTAATAACAATAATGGTACGGGTACCTCTGTGAAGCTAGAACTGGTAAAAAAAAAAAAAAAGAGTTTGGAGGGAGGTGGCAAGGAGAGGCTGTTGCAAACACACACTGTAGTTGTGGTAAGATCTCTGCTTTTTGAACACCTCAAATTCAGAATTATAGGAACTCAATTTTGTATGAAATTCTTTTCTCTATGGGGCCAAAAACAGTTTGCTTTACACGTGAATAATGGAAAATGTGGTAGCAGTAGAGGTGAGGGAGTGTTAAGCTCTTTAAATATATAAATATAGCATATGTGTGTGTATATATATGTATATTTCAAGTTCTTTAAGTAGCTTTCAAGCCATGCATGTTACATGAAATAAGCTGAGTATCAATATGACCATATTGACTTATTCAAGTATCTTCAAGTATCACTTAATTGACAGCACATTGATAGTCATTTATTTTATTTTTTTTATTTATTTATTTTTGAGACAAAGTCTCTGTCTGTCAGCCACGTTGTAGTGCAGTGGCACCATCTTGGTTCACTGCAGCCTCTGCCTCCTAGGCTCAAGCAATTCTCCTGCCTCAGCCTCCCGAGTAGCTGGGATTACAGGTGTGTGGCGCCACGCCTGGCTCATTTTTGTATTTTCAGTAGAGATGGGGTTTCAGCATGTTGGCCAGGCTGGTCTTGAACCCTTGACCTCAGGTCATCTGCCCACCTCGGCCTCGCAAAGTGCTGGGATTACAGGCGTGAGCCACCGTGCCTGGGTGATAGTCATTTATTTTCAAGAATATGTTTAAAAGCAATTAAATGGCATTTCTTTGCAGAATATTTTGTCTTTTTTATTTACTTTATATGTTCTTTTTTGTCCTCGAGCTTTCTCTAGTTGCTCTCAATGTGTGTTATTTTACTAAATTCGCAGCAGTCATCATTTACTTTTTTATTCAAAGAATATTTATTGGATGCCTGCTGCATTCCAGGAAATAGGCTGGATACTGAGACAGGAATACACAGAAAGACAAGGGCCTCCCTCTTGCAGCATACATTGTAGTCATAGGTTTGGCTTTGGAATAGAATAGTGATCATCTTTTGGGAGTTGGTCCAAAGTGTCTAGTGGTATATATAGAAAAAAAACGTGGTAAAATTGAACACTGACAGAATAAGTTAATCAGAGTTGAGATCATTATACAGTATCACAAACTTTGGGACAATAGCTTTTGTAGACACTGTTTTTGTAGACAAAGTCTTTAAAATTACACAGGCAACTATTTTTGGCACATAGAGATTGGAATGTTTCCCCCATTAACAAATGCTTTCACTCCACACTAGAACCATCAAATCCCATCTTAGTGTCTCAGCCATTCGACATGAATATTAACAGGGAAAATTAAGCACTACTGGACTATTAAAAAAAATAGACATTTAAAGCTGTGAAATCTTTAAATCCAGATCTGCTCCTGCCTTGTTCAGACCCCTTAATAGTTTCTATCTGCAGAGAAAAAGCTGAACTTTACAGCTTTTCATTCAGAACCTCCCTATGAAACCAGCCAATAGCTGTTGTTCTTCTTGATATCTTGTCTTTAATCTCCAAGGCATCCTAAAGTCTCAAGAGACCTTGGATGAAGAAGGAAAATTATGCTATCGCTATTTCCCATAACTGAACACTGCCTCATCTTTGTGATTTGTACCTATCCTGGCCTTCTTTTTGTAAGCAAGTATCTGGTTCATTAATGTCATTCAACCAATAATTATTGAAGATCTTCTATGTGCCAGAAATTTATAGTTTTTGTTTTCTCTTTATTTGTTCCCTTTGAAATGCATTATCTAATCTGTGGTTTCTCTAAGTAAGCACTCAGTGTTGCTTTTCCAGCTGGTGCCCGGCCCACTCATCTAGAATATCAGAGCCGAGATTGTGCCACTGCACTCCAGCCTGGGTGACAAAGCAAGGCTCCGTCTCCAAAAAAAAAAAAAAAAAAAAAAAAAAAAAAAAAATCCTCCTACACCAGCTACAGATAATAAAATATGCATTTAGAATCCTTTCCGTAGTATTTAAAGTGCCGATGAAATGGTTATTCATAATGTTTTATCTGCTATCTTCATTTTATTCTTTTTAATTTTTCCCTACTATTAATATTAACTTCTCTGGTAAAAGAAGAAAAATAAAATAAAATAAACCCCTTCCAAATTTCTCTGCAGCCAGGAGAAAAAAGAAATCAGAGATATCCACTAGCAACCTATAAAAACAAAAGGGAGTTCTAGGCGTAATAAAACATACACTTGACAACTGATATTATCCACTGGTGAGATATTGTTCATATCTCCACAGCCTGAAATTGCACGAGTGATCACCCTGGTTATGAATTCATACATGCTCACGATGGCCTGGTGGCTCTGGGAGTTACCTCCTTGAATTGCTGCAAATCCCTCATCTTCAACAAATTCATCATGCAAAGTCTCCACTATAATGAACCTTGGGTAAAGCGCAGCACTCCAACGTATTTTAACATGTTAAGTGCAGTGTGGCCCGTCTCAGAAACATAACGGTTTGGGAATGTTAGAAAAGAAACTTCATCTTTCCAATTTCTTTTCCAAAATTATCTCACCACATGGCATCAACGCAGTCCTTGTGGTTTGAAAACTGAAATATTTATCCTCTCAGCAGAAGGGCCACTAGAGGAGGTTCTCACCTGGTGGGATAGAGTTCTCCTGATCAGGGTCTGTAGCCTGGTGTGGTCTGCAGTAGGGTAAGCTTTGTGGAGTTTCTGGCAGGACAAAGGCAGCCAGCGTGTTGCCTAGTTGTCAATCACAGCAAAAAATTTTTGCTTTTGTTTTTGTTTTCTAAAGATCCCATTGGTTCTCCTGGTTATTAGTCTGTTCTCACATTACTATAAAGAACTACCTGAGAGTGGGTAATTTATAAAGAAAAGAGGTTTAATTGGCTCACGGTTCAGCAGGCTGTACAGGAAGCATGACTGAGGAGGCCTCGGGTAACTTACAATCATGGCGAAAGCCGAAGGGGAAGCCAGCATGTCCTACACGGCTGGAGAAGGAGGAAGAGAGTGATGGGGGAGGTGCTACACACTCTTAAACAACGAGATCTCTCGTGAGAACTGACTATCAAGAGAATAGCAAGGGGAAAATCCACCCCTGTGATCCCTTCACCTCCCACCAGACCCCTCCTCCAACACTGAGGATTACAATTCAACATGAGATTTGGGTGGGGACACAGAGCCAAACCATATCACCTGGAACTCCTTACAGAGAAAATATGTGATGGCAACTGGAGGCTATCGGACACTGCACCTCCTTCCAGTATTCTGTGCCTGGATCGGCTGCATTGTCCTCTCTGTTGAATAGAGCAGAGCAGACTCTGTGACCTACCAAACACAACTCCATGTCACGTTCAGTCAATAACTATATGTGTGTGTGGATACGTGTATGTATGTACACATATGTGCATATGCATACATACACAAACATATACACATGCATATATGTACACACATGTACATTCATACATATATACATATATACAAGGCGTCACTCTTATTAGGTCCTGGGTGCTCTGACAAATCCTATGAGCATGAATGCAAAAAGGCAGATAGGGTGTCTGTCCTCATGGAACCCACACACTAATATGCCACAAAGACAATTCAAATAAAACAGAATGTCTCTGAATCTGTTCTGGGGATCACCTGCCTCTAAAGCACCTGGGACACTTGTTAAAAGTGTCAGACCCTAGGCTCATCCCAGTCCAATGAAAATGGAAGCTGCCGGGGGTGAGGCCTGGGAATCGTTATCTTAACCTGCTCCCTAGGTGTAGTTTAAGTGTGAGGATCACTGTAATGTGAAAAATGCTGTAATAGACAAGTGTACGCAGTTAATGGAATTTGCAGGAGGTGTGCCTCACAGATTTGTCCTGTGGAAATCAGAAAAGGCACCCTGGAGGAAGTAGTTCCCAAGTTGGGAGCTCAAGAAGAGAAAGAATCATCCAGAAAAACACAAGACAGAAGAGCAGTCAGAAAGAATGCTCAGCAGAGGAAAGCCAGAGAGACTATAGGAAGATTTCTCAGAACCCACCCCTAACATCTAAAGGGCGCCATCAATACAGGCCAGGTTAGTGTTTCCTCCATTCTCTCCATTTATCATGCTTCCAACTTGATAATAGAAAATATCTTCCTATGCATCTTGGCATCCCAGTAAGCTGCATATATTAGTTTCACTTCTTCTTCTGCATACATCTTTCTGATAATGACAATGCCATAGAAACCTGAATTTGTGTTTGGACACAGTGCAGGATCTAAACAAATACAAAACTTTCCATGTGTAGCTCTTAGGAACACTGAATTCCTGACCTCGTGCAGTGCTGTGGCTCCTTGGTGGCCATCCCCAAGGAAATGGATGATTTCAGGTTTCCTATACAAAACCAAGTGTGTCCTGAGAGTGAAACTTCCAACACCTACAATCGAATGGTCCATTTCTCCACTGGGTGTTACTCACTTCTTAATTTTATATTTGTTCAGGATCCGGCTTACTGAGGTCAATTAAGGTCAAGAGGAGATGTCGACTTGATTTAAAATTGGATTGTCTGCCTCGAGTTTATCTCCTTGGGCTGGGCTGTCATTTGAATTTTATGTTTTTGTTCTTATTTCTTCCTAGCATTGGTTTTTTTCCCCAGGGAGGGTTTTCAGTATTCCACTCGCCTATCTGTTTGCAAGGAAGGTGTTTGTTTCTATAAAGTGCCTGTCCCATCTGATCTCCATCATCTTTATGGTCTTGCATTCTGTCACTGCAACTCATGTCTGGCTGGGGTTTGTTATGTTTTGACAGGAGTTTGTTATAAAACTGGGGATCACGTCCGGCTTTGCCTTTCCAACTTCCTTCTTTACGGTTGCCATAAACCCATGCTGCTAAAATGTTCCCTCTGAGAAGAGGGTGAAATTCTAATAACAAAATCCTTGGGGGACAGGAAAAGGGGAGGAGGGGAAAGATAGAGGGATGAAGAGTAGGATAATTGAAGAGATATTATGTAGCAAGGACATACTAACGGTCATTTGAATACAGACTATAAAAATAATACCAAGAGTTTCCAAAGATTTGAGAAAATAATAGCAGACAGGAGAACTCAATCTAGATTACCCTGACCTGCCTTGGTACATAATACATTTATATTGACATGGGGTGGTGTGAGTGGACTTTTACTCGAGGAGGCAGCCAAACTCTATGTCCTTGGTCTCCTAGCTCTGGGAAATAGCAAAAGGAGTAAGTTCTGATACAGAAGATGTCTCCAGATCCCAAATGCAGAGTCATACAGGACCAGGACAGCCTCAAGTCACTCTTAGGAAGCATGGTTTCTCTTGGTGGCCTTGTCTCCCCGACCTACAGTTCACTCAAAATGGGTTATTGGCCAGGGACTGAGGTGGCTGGTTCCATCTCCTCAGTCTCCTGACACCAACCACCCCTTTGCCCCACTGCCTACCTGGACATCAAGTTGATTTTATTCTCAGCACCTCTGCTTGGGAATGCATTGATGCTTCTTTCCTTCTTTCCATTCATCCTCCATCTCTCCCTTTCTCTTTTGCTGGCATTTATTCCCTATGTATTGAACACACACTGGGAATCAGGTGTTTTCCATGTTATTTAATCTTTATGGCAAGCTAATAATTAAATTATAAAATAACTAACAACAGTCAACACATTATCTATCTTGACTTGTACCAATGCAAAATTCAGTCATCCAACAGATATTTATTTATGAAATGCCTACTATGCATTCTGAGAGGATAACCAGTAACAAAAAGACATGATTCTTCCCTTTCTGGAGCTTGTATTCTTGTTGGGGGAATGGTTGATACAGTAACAGGTATGACATAATGTGAGTATCCACGAATGTCAGGAAGAAAAGTTAATTAGGGTAAGGGGGTAGAGTTCGCCTGAGGCAAGAGCATTTCATGGATGGTTTTATACCCTCTGTATAACATCCCCATGAGGTTGCTTCTGTTCTAATTCCCATTTATCCAATGAGAAACCTGAGACCAGAGTGATTAAGGAACTTGCCCAAGGTTACACAGCTAACGTAAGGCAGAGCAGGGAGTCAAGTCCTAGGCAGGGCTGCTGCAGGTCCCCACTCTTGACCCCATGACCCACTACTGGCAGAGGCTCAGGCCTAATGAGGCCTGGGAGGAGGAATCCTAGGAGGGTTCCCTAGACCTTCTTCTTTTTAAATTTTTATTTATTTACTTATTTATTTCTTCTAAAAAAAATGGGATACATGTGCAGAATGTGCAGGTTTGTTACATAGGTATACGTGTGCCATGGTGGTTTGCCACACCTATTGACCCATCCTGTAAGTTCCCTCCTTCACCCTCCATCCTCCAGCAGGCCCTGATGTGTGTTGTTCCCCTCTCTGTGTCCATGTGTTCTCAATGTTTAACTCTCACTCATGAGTGAGAACATGTCGCATTTGGTTTTCTGTTCCTGTGTTAGTTTCCTGAGGATGATGGTTTCCAGCTTCATCCATGTCCCTGCAAAGGAGATGATCTCATTCTTTTTTATGGCTGCATAGCATTCCATGGTGTACATGTACTACATTTTCTTTATCCAGTCTATCATTGATGGGCATTTGGGTTGGTTCCACGTCTTTGCTATTGTGAACAGTGCTGCAATAAACATATGTGTACATGTATCTTTATAGTAGAATGATTTATATTCCATTGGGTATATATCCAGTAATGAGATTGCTGGGTCAAATGGTATTTCTAGTTCTAGATCCTTGAGGAATTGCCGAACTGTCTTCCACAATGGTTGAACTAATTTATGCTCCCACCAACAGTGTAAAAGCATTCTTATTTCTCCAAAGCGTCACCAGCATCTATCATTTCTTGACTTTTTACTAATCACCATTCTGACTGGCTAAGATAGTATCTCATTGTGGTTTTCATTGCATTTCTCTGATGATCAGTGATGTTGATCTTTTTATCATGTTTGTTGGCTACATAAATGTCTTTTTTTAAGAAGCGTCTGTTCATATCCTTTGCCCACTTTTTTTGAGGGGGTTGCCGACTTAGGTTTTTGTTTTTGTTTTTGTTTTTCTTGTAAATGTGTTTAAGTTCCTTGTAAATTCTGGATATTAGACCTTTGTCAGATGGGTAGATTGCAAAAATTCTCTCCCATTTTGTAGGTTGCCTGTTCACTTTGATGATAGTTTCCTTTGCTATGCAGAAGCTCTTTAGTTTGATTAGCTCCCATTTGTCAATCTTGGCTTTTGTTGCAATTGCTTTTGGCATTTTTGCCATGAAGTCTTTGCCCAGGTCTATGTCCTGAATGGTGCTGCCTAGGTGTTCTTCTAGAGTGTTGATGGTTTTTGGTTTTACATTTAAGTCTTTAATTAATCTTGAGTTAATTTTCGTATAAGGTGTAAGGAAGGGGTCTGGTTTCAGTTTTCTAAATAGGGCTAACCAGTTTTCCCAGCACCATTTACTGAATAGCAGATCTTTTCCCCATTGCTTGTTTTTGGCAGGCTTTTCAAAGATCAGATGGTTGTATACTTGTGGTGTTATTTCTGTGGTCTCTGTTCTGCTCCATTGGTCTATATGTCTGTTTTGGTACAAGTACCATGCTGTTTTGGTTACTGTAGCCTGTAGTATAGTTTGAAGTCAGGTAGTGTGATGCCTCCAGTTTGTTCTTTTCACTTAAGATTGTCTTGGCTATACAAGGTCTTCTTTGATTCCATATGAAATTTAAAATAGTTTTTTTCTCATTCTGTGAAGAATGACAATTGTTGTTTGATGGGAATAGCATTGAATCTATAAATTACTTTGGGCAGTATGGTCATTTTCTCAATATTGATTCTTCCTATCGATGAGGATGGAAGGTTTTCCATTTATTTGTGTCCTCTCTTCTTTCCTTGAGCAGTGGTTAGTACTTCTCCTTGAAAAGGTCCTTCACATCGCTTGTTAGCTGTATTCCTAGGTATTTTATTCTCTTTGTAGTGATTATGAATGGGAATTCATTCATGATTTGGCTCTCTGTATGCCTATAGTTGGTGTAAAGGAATGCTTGTGATGTTTGCACATTGATTTTGTTTCCTGAGACTTTGCTGAAGTTGCTTATCAGTTCAAGAAATTTTGGGGCTGAGATGATAGGGTTTTTTAAATGTAAACGCATAGTAGGCATTTTATACATAAACATGTTTCGGATGACTGAATTTTGCATTGGCACATGTCACCTGCAAACAGAGACAACTTGACTTCCTCTTTTCCTATTTCGATACCCTTTATTTCTTCTTCTTGCCTGATTGCCCTGGCCAAAACTTCCAATACTATGTTGAATAGGAGTGGTGAGAGACAGCACCCTTGTCTTGTACCAGTTTTCAAAGGGAATGCTTCTAGCTTTTGCCCATTCAATATGATATTGGCTGTGAGTTTGTTATAAATAGCTCTTATTATTTTGAGATGTGTTCCATCAATACCTAAGTTTATTCAGAGTTTTTAACATGAAGGGATGTTGAATTTTACCCAAGGCCTTTTCTGCATCTATTGAAATAATCATGTGGTTTTTGTCTTTGGTTCTGTTTATGTGATGGGTTACACTTACTAATTTGCGTATGTTGTATCAGCCTTGTGTCTCAGGGATGAAGCTGACTTAATCGTGGTGGACAAGTTTTTTGATGTGCTGCTGGATTCAGTTTACCAGTATTTTATTGAGGATTTTTGCATCAAATTTCATCAGGGTTATTGGCCTAAAGTTTTCTTTTTTTATTCTGTCTCTTTCCGGTTTGGGTATCAGGATGATGCTGGGTTCATAAAATGAGTTAAGGAGGAATCCCTCCTTTTCAGTTGTTTGAAATCGTTTCAGAAGGAGTGGTAACAGCTCCTCTTTGTATTTCTGTTACAATTCAGCTGTGAATCTGTCTGGTCCAGGGCTTTTTCGTTTGGTAGGCTATTAATCACTGCCTCAATTTCAGAGCTTGTTATTGATCTATTTGGGTATTCAACTTCTTCCTGGTTTAGTCTTGGTAGGGTGTATGCATCCAGGAATTTATCAGTTTCTTCTAGTTTATTTATTTAGAGATGTTTATAGTATTCTCTGATGGTAGTTTGTATTTCTGTGGTGTCAGTGGTGATATCCACTTTATCATTTTTTATTGTGTCTATTTGATTCTTTTCTCTCTTCTTATTAGTCTAGTTAGTGGTCTATCTATTTTGTTAATTTTTGTCAAAAAACCAGCTCCTGGATTCATTGATTGCTTGGAGGATTTTTTTGTCTCTTTCTCCTTCAATTCTTCTCTGATCTTAGTTATTTCTTGTCTTCTGCTAGCTTTTGGATTAGTTTGTTCTTGCCTCTCTAGCTCTTTTAATTGTGATGTTAGGGTGTCGATTTGAGATCTTTCTAGCTTTCTGATGTGGGCATTTAGTGCTATAAATTTCCCTCTTAACACTACTTTAGCTGTGTCGCAGAGATTCCAGTACACTGTCTGTCTGTTCTCATTGGTTTCAAAGAACTTACTGATTTCTGCCTTGATTTCATTATTTACCCAGGAGTCATTCAGAAGCAGGTTGTTCAATTTCCATGAAATCGTGTGGTTTTTAGTGAGTTTCTTAATCCTGAGTTCAAATTTGATTGCACTATAGTCTGAGAGACTGTTAGTTATTATTTCTGCTCTTTTGCATTTGCTGAGGATTGTTTTCCTTCCAATTATGTGATCGATTTTAGGATAAGTGCCATGTGGCATTGAGAAGAATGTATATTCTATTGATTTGAGGTAGAGAGTTCTGTAGATGCGTACTAGGTCCGCTTGATACAGAGCTGAGTAAAAGTCCTGGATATCCTTGTTAATTTTTTGTCTTGTTGATCTGTCTGATACTGACAGTGGGGTGTTAAAACCTCCCACTATTATTGTTTGGGAGTCTAAATCTCATTGTAGGTCTCTAATAACTTGTTTTATGAATCTGGGTGCTCCTGTATTGGGTGCATATATATATATAAGATAGTTAGCTCTTCTTGTTGAATTGTTCCCTTTACCACTATGTAATGCCCTTCTTTGTCTTTTTTGACCTTTGTTGGTTTAAAGTCTGTTTTGTCAGAGGCTAGGATTGCAACCCCTGCTTTTTTTTCTTTTTTTTTTTTTTTTTTTTTTTTTTTGCTTTCCATTTGCTTGGTAAATTTTCCTCCATCCCTTCCTTTTGAGCCTGTGTGTTTCTTGCATGTAAGACTAGTCTCCTGAGTACAGCGCATCAATTGGTCTTGACTCCGTATCCAATTTGCCAGTCTGTGTCTTTTGATTGAGGCATTTAGTCCATTTACATTTAAAATTAGTATTGTTATGTGTGAATTTGATCCTGTCATCATGCTGCCATTTGGTTATTTTGCCCACTAGTTGATGCAGTTTCTTTGTAGTGTCATTGGTCTTTATATTTTGGTGTGTTTTTGCAGTGGCTGGTACTGGTTTTTCCTTTCCATATTTAGTGCTTCTTTCAGGAGCTCTCGTAGGGCAGGCCTGGTGGTAACAAAGTCCCTCAGCATTTGCTTGTCTGGAAAGGATGTTAATTCTCCTTCACTTATGAAGTTTAATTTGGCTGGATATGAAACTCTGGGTTGGAAATTCTTTACTTTAAGAATGTTGAATATGGGCCTCCAATCTCTTCTGGCTTGTAGAGTTTCTGCTGAGACATCTTCTGTTAGTCTGATGGGCTTCCCTTTGTAGGTGACCTGGCCTTTCTCTCTGGCTGCCCTTAACATTTTTTCTTCATTTCAAACTTGGAGAATCTGATGATTATGTGTCTTGGGGTTGATCTTCTCATGGAGTATCTTAATGATGTTCTCTGTATTTCCTGAATTTGCGTGTTGGCCTGTCTTGCTAGGTTGGGGAAATTCTCCTAGATAATGTTGTGAAGTGTGTTTTCCAGCTTGTTTCCATTCTCTCCATCTCATTCTGGTACTCCAATCAATCGTAGGTTCGGTCTTTTTATGAAGTCCCGTATTTCTTGGAGGTTTTGTTCATGCCTTTTCATTCTTTTTTCACTATTCTTGCCTGCATGTCTTATTTCAGTAAGGTGGTCTCCAAACTGATATTCCTTCTTCCACTTGGTCAATTTGGTTGTTGATACTTGTGTATGCATCGCAATGTTCTCATGCTGTGTTTTTCAGCTCCATCAGGTCGTTTATGTTCCTCTCTAAGCTGGTTATTCTAGTTAGCAATTCCTCTAACCTTTTGTCAAGGCTTTTGCTTCTTTGGGTTAGAACATGCTCCTTTAGTTCATCATAGTTTTTTATTACCCATCTTCTGAAGCCTACTTCTGTCAGTTCATCCATCTGATCCTCTGCCCACTTCTGCGCCCTTGATGGAGAGACGTTGCAATCATTTGGAGGAGAGGAGGTACTCTGGCCTTTTGGGTTTTCAGCATTTTTTCATTGATACTTTCTCGTCTTGGTGAGTTTGTCCAGTTTCAGTCTTTGAGGCTGCTGACACTTGGATGGGGTTTCTGTGGGGACCTTTTTGTTGTTGATGCTGTTGTTGCCACTTTCTGCTTGTTTGTTTTTTCTTTCAATAGTCAACTCCCTCTTCTGTAGGGGTGCTGCAGTTTGCTGGAGGTTCACTTCAGGCCATACTCATCTGATTCGCTCCTGTATCCTGGAGACGTCACTCAAGGAGCCTGGAGGGCAGCAAAGATGGGTGTCTGCTCCTTCTTCCAGGATCTCTGACCCCAAGGGGCACCAAACTGATGCCATTAGGATGCCAGTAGGGTATCTGACAACCCCTGTGGGAGGATCTCACCCAGTTGGGTGGCACAGGTAGCAGGACCCCTTTAACGAAGCACTTTGACCCTTGGTGGGGAGAGTGTGTTTCACTGGGGGGAAACCCTCCCATCTGTGCTACCCAGATTCCTCAGAACTACTAGGAGGAGAAGCTAAGTCTAGTGGTCTGCAGAGACTGCAGCTACCCCTCCCCCTCCGCCTAGGGGCTCAGGCCCAGGGAGATCTGAATTCTGTCCCTGAGCCTCTGACTGGCGTTGTTGGAGATCCTGCAGGGAGGCACTGCCCACTGAGGGAGAATGAGTCAGGGTTGGGCCTGAAGAGGCACTCTGGCCGCAGACTTCCATGGCCGATGTGTTGGGTTGTGGGGACATGGGTTGGGTTGTGGGGACATGTGTTGGGACCAAGCTGTCCAGCCTCTCTGGCTCCAGCAGGGGAAAAGCACAGCCTGGAGCTATAGAAACGGGTGCCACCTTTCCCCTACCTAGGGAGCTTAGGTTGTTAGCCAGCTGTGAGTCCCAGTGCTGGCTGCTGCCCCTCCCTCAAGGAGCTCAAATGGCTTAGGCAGCAGGCAGCGGCAGCAGGTGCTGGTTGCCCTCCCCCGGGGAGTTCAGTAGGCTTAAGCAGATTCCACCTGAGAGGCTGTAAGAATCTGCTGGTTCTGGGGTTGGGACACTAGACACCGGTGGCGTGGGTTCGCAAGTGGGATCTTCAGATCTGTGGGTTGCACAGTTCTGTGGAAAAAGCAGTTTCCTCAGCTGGGTAGCACGCTCATTTACCGTCTCCCTTGGCTGCGGGGAGGGGGTTCCCCTTCCCTGCGTGGCTTTCAGGTAGGCCACCGCCCCACACTGTTCTTCCTTCTGTCCATAGGTCACACCAGCCTTCTAGTCAATTTTGATTGGAGAACATGGATACTTTGATTGCTAGTGAAGGATTCACTCGCTTATTATGGTTTTTTCTGTGGGAGCCTCCGAACGCGGCTGTTTCTAGTTGGCCATCTTGGCCCCGCTCCCCAGACCTTCTTATTAGTTTCTATTGATGACAGAAGAGAGAGAATGAAGCCAGAGAGAGAAGCCTGAGCTGTGACCTGCAATGGAGCAGCCCTGCCCCTGACTTGTGTGGTCCAGTAGATGTCCGGTGTTCCTCTCTCCCTGTCAGAAGGCCTCTCCTCCTGGAGGGGATGGAGTGCAGACCGTTCAGAGATGTCATTCATCTTTAGGAATGGAGCCCCAGTCCCCAACTGAAAGGTGATGGGACAGCTTCAAGGAAGGATGATGGGATAGTGGTGGAATGTCCGGTGTGCTGGTTGTGTGTTTAACCTGTGCGAGACATTAGTGACGTGCGTAAGCACCGGCACCTGGGTCCAAGGATCAGGTTGACCAGGGCCATTTCAGAACGCATAGAATGCCCAGAGGCCGCTTTCTCTTGCCTAAGTCCTAAGGTTTTGCCGAAAACCTGCACACAGAATGTCAGACCCCACAGCTGGTGCCCAGGCAACGTTTCAGACTTGGGTGGGTATAATTGGGCTGTTCCGTCCTGCTGCCTGAGAGCCTATGCAACATTAATTCCCTGTCGGAACGGTTGTTCCTTTTCTTGTAGACAATTCAAGGGTCAGGAGCACAGCCCCCTGTGGACTCCTATGGAATGTGAATCTGACCCTTTTTTTACTGCTTCTCATTTCCAAGGACTTTTACTTCCTGTAAAATGCCCCTGCAATGCTGACCTGGCATGCAAATAGAGTCTTTTTTTTGTTGTCTTTTTTTTAAAGACATGTGATTTTCTGTATGGAGTTGGATGTTTGTGAATCACGCACATATAGTATGATAAAGTAGAAACCCCATCAAAACTAAGTTATCTTAGATAGACTTTATTTTTTTACTTGCAAAACTCAAAATTAACTTTAAAAATGAATCTTTTAAAGTGATCACTCTAAAACCATAAACCATGTTCTGGACTAGAACACTGACATATGAAAATTCCAGGTACAGGGCCCTAAAACCTTATTTCCCTGTTTTTGTGGTCTTGACTCTCTTGAACCTGAAATGAAAGTGGCCTTACCTCTGTGTTAGAAACCCGTGAGTATGCATAACAGGTTTGAGATTGGCAGACTGTCCAAATAGGTGTGCCAAGTCCACATTTATCCACTTGCCAAACATCTCATAAGCAGCTATTTACATCACAAATGTGGCATGATACTGAAATGATCAAGAAACATTCTCTGCCTTCAGGGAACTACAGTCACTGAAAGGAAGACAATAAAATTGATGATCACAATGCAGTGTGATGAGTCCCAAAGTCTGTGCATAAACAGGGTATTATGGGAGTGATAAGTAGAGCTAACATGTGTCAGGCACTGTGCTAAGCACTTTGCGTGCATAGTGTCGTTAATACTTGCAGCTGCCCACTGAAGCAGTTATTGTATTGCCATTTTGTAGCTAAAGAAACTAGGGTTTAGAGAGCATAAATCATTTGTTCAAGGTCACAGTATGAGTAAGTAGCACAGCCAGTGTATGAATCAGAAACTTTCAAAGCAGTGCTCAAGTTTATGAACACTTTAAGAATACAAAGGAGAGAATGAGACTCAAAAGGGCAGTGAGGATGGTGCTGGAGCTGAGACTTGAGGATGCCTAAGAGTTTGGATAAAACAGAAGAGACCCAAGCAAGGCCCCCCGGGTGGTGGATGCTGAGTGAGCAAAAGTTTCAAAGAATGCAAGTGCATGGCACCACTAAGGAAGTAGATGAGATTGAAATGGCATTGAGAAAAGAGTTTGGGGGAGAGCCAGTTTATTATTTTAATTCTACAAACCTTTCTTTTGACCTCAAAATCCTCTTTCAAGGGTCATATTTTATTAGCTTCTATTTTAGTAACTGCTTAACACTTTAGAACGAACATCTTGTATAATATCCAACCCTGAAGAAAGGGCCAGTTTTACCCATGTCGGCCTTCTCTCTACAGTAAGGAAATCACTTCTCTGACCACTCTTAGAATTGCTAATGGTTGATGATTCCTGGTTTAGATTAAACTGGAAATTACACACATATGTCTGTTTCTCTGGCAACATTTCTCTAACCCAGGTGAATCACATTGATATTAAAACACAAAATTCAATGAATTAGGGTGTCCCCATTGGTTTGAGTTGGAGAAGTCCTGATAAAACATATTGAAATAATTTTATAAGAATTCTTAGAGTTTGGCAACTTTGAAAAATAAAGGAGTCAATTTTCTTTTCTACTTCTCTAGTCTGGAATAATTTTTCCATGTAGCCAAGTGAATGGATTTTGAGTAGAAAACTGCAAACCATCTGAAAAGGCCAAATGTAAATTAGTCACTTGGAGCAATAACCACATGAGCTGGATGCCTGTCATTAATTATTTACCTTTATCATTTACATGCAGATAAACTTTTGAGTACTTGAGGGCTGTCACTTTGTGAGGGACTTGCTTTATGATCTAAATGGCAAAAAATTAAAAACTTGACAATATTAAGTATTGGTGAAGGTTGTGGGTGAAACAGGTATTATCAGGGCTGATAAGGAAGTAAATTGGTAACAGCATTTTGAAGGACAATTTCTGGTACCTAGTAAAATAAAATATATATTTCCCTTTCTCAGGGTCTACCCTATTGAGAAAAGAATGTAAAACAATCTCTCATGTCCCTCAACATGGGAATATGTAGGTAACTTTGATAGAGCCATACTCTAGAATACAATGCAACATTTAAAATCAACGAATGAGTCTTCTTATGTACACTAACATATTTAAAGCTGAAAATGTATTATTGACTAATAAAAGAAAACTCCTGCCATATAAATACATTTAATATAACTTTGTGTAAATAAACACAAAATAAAATGAAACAATATAATTTAAAAATCTAGAAGGCTAGGAAACATTGATAAAAAGGTGACCCAGGAAGTGGTGAAGGCACTGAGATTGGTGGGTATAGGGTGGTCAGGGAACCTACACTTACTGGTAACTGTTTTACTTAACCCTAGCTGTTTAAACAACTAAAGTTTGATATTCTAATGTCTTAACACCATAGAAAGGTATTTTTTGCTCCAAAGTCCAAATGAGTTCTCCCCAAATGTGGCAGCTCCCCCTCCTGGTGGTAATTTAGGAAACCAGAGGCTCCTCCGTTTCCTGACTTCTCCATCCTTAGGGCAGTGAGTGGGGCGGGGAGGTCTCTGGAATCTGCCCACTGTGTCTTCAGTGTCTGAATGTCAGAGATAGGGAGATAATGCACCAGTTACACACAGAATGATTTTACTGGCCTGTCTGGCAGTGGGATTTCCCTTCTTGACGCCTATTCTGTTGAACAAAATGAAAACAATGGAAGTGTCCATTAGGCACTGGCCACAACTCTGTCATAAGACAGCACTGAGCTAAAAGGAAGTTTGAGGATTCTGTAAGGTCTAGCTCAACACCTGGAGAAAAGAATCAAATTTATTGTGACGAGCTAGTGAGTACCTGTGAGAGTAATATGGTTTTTTTCTTTTTGCACATGTATTACTAATGTGACTTAAGAACTAATTATAATTAAATCAAGACATAGAAATTAACCAACATTGATTGATTAAAAACAAGTGTTCCATTTTATTCCACCCTAACTCCAAGTAAGCTATGTAGTTTTACTTCTCTGATCATGGAATTTCTCTCCTATTAAAAGGAAGGTGTGGAAAATAATCATAGATAACCTAATTACTTTTATTAAATAATTCTCAGCATTTTGTATTTTATTTTTTTCCACATCTGTTAAGTGCCATTCATGATCACTAATCAAGAGCTAATCAGTATTACCATAGTTGAGATCATCCTACTCGAATCAAAGAAACATGTTAAGTATGTTCCTTTTTAATGATTTTTTAAAAAAACATGGAACTAGCTAAAGTTGCATTTTAAGACCTTTAGGAATCCACTGGGATTAGGAAATGCTGCTGGGAATTACTGGACTAAACCTTTTGCTGGCCCTATCTTTCTAACTTAGCATCCAGCAAGTGGCTCAAATAGGGCACTGCTTTTACTGACATTTGTGAAAGGAATGAATTAATTCACAAGTTAAATTTATCCAAAAATGTGGTATATGTGTGCATAAGAGAACGTGAGGTTTATGCTAAGAGTAGAAAAGGTATTCAATAATTGATAATATATTAATGAATAGTTTTCAAAAGGAAAATTACTTTATTACTGAAAAGGCATGCAGTCAAATTAGACGTTTATCAGGATTAAAAAGAAAGAAGTCATAAAACCAAGGAATAGAATAATTGTTTGTTTTTCTTTCCATAGTAAGTAACAAGATCTCAAATCAACATTTAGTACTTCCCCTAGTCCTAGATACATTCCCTAAAACTATCAAGGGGAAAAAAGAATGCCCACTACTTCCCTCATTATTTAAATTTTTTTCTGAACGTTCTGTTTTTTATATATATATATACACACACACACACACACACACAATATATATATATACATATTTTCTCATCTTATTGCAATGTTATTGCAATATATATACATTCTTATATATATATTCTCATGTTATTGCAAGGGTTAGAACAGGACTATATATAAGAAAGGAGGATCTATATATAGGTAAGGAGAAAGGGAATAAAAATATCAGTATTTGGGAATAATAGATTATTTGGTCCAGAAAACTTTTTAAAACCTTCCCAAAACACTATTAATATTAATGAGTATTCAGTTAAATGCCTGGGTTACAAATGGAAATACAATTTTTAAAATTCCATTAACCATTTAGCATAACTAAAATATTCAAGGATCTTAAGAAATGTTAAGTATCCAAATATAGAAAACTGCAAACCTCAGAGGGTGCAACGTATTTTTTGGTGGCCAGGCACTATGGCTCATGCCTGTAATCCCAGCCCTTTGGGAAGCCAAGGCAGGAGGATCCACTGAGGCCAGGAGTTCAAGACCAGCTGGAGCCCGTCTCTATAAAGAAGTAAAAAATTTAGCCTGTCATGGTGGCACCCGTGTTCTCAGCCTACTTGGGTGTCTGAGGCAGGAGGATTCTTTGAGCTCAGGAGTTCGAAGTTACAGTGAGCTATGATCGTACCACTGCACTCCAGCCCAGGTGGCAGAGTGAGACCCTTTCTCTAAAAGAAAGAAAAGAGAAAAATTAGGGAATTTTTTAAAGATAAAAATAAAGATTTAAACAACTGGACATGCATTTCATATTCCTTTATAGGAACATTGGATATTGTAAAGATGTCAACTTTTTCTTAGTACATTTAATTTAATTTGAATCAATCTCTCTCCGTGTTTCTTTTTTGAATTTAACATAATTACTTTAAGATTCATATGAAGAATAAAAAACAGAGTACAGTTATGACAATGCTGACACAAAAGAGTAATACAGAGGGCAAAAATAAATCTACCAGATGTAAACTACATCCTAAAATTTTAATAACTAAAAGGATATTGTACCATCATAAGAAGAGAGCAAGAGCTCTGTGTAATGGAGTAGCTTATCCAGATGAGATCTTCCAAGGCATAAATATATAACATCTGACCAAGGCAGCAGCCTAGATGATGGAAATATACCACCTTCTCTAACTAATGCTGTTGCTTCTCCTGGGACCACTCTCTTCCCCCACCCTCTGTGCCTGATTAACGTCTCTGCATCCCTCAGCTTGGGTCTTTCTCTGACACCTCACTCTTTCCCCATGGACTCTGTACTATCTTTATGAGCCATTAGTAACAGAGCATGGACTTATTATGGAAGTCGTTAAAGGACTTCAATTTCATACTTACAGGGTGCTTGATTCATACTAAGAAGTCCAGTTAGAAGGAGGTCTCCATTGCTGTGGACTTCTCCTGTACAATGTTATTGTCAGTACTTTGGATCAAAGTTGAAAGAGTTTTGCCACCATGAGAGACACACATCTAGAATAAATAGCCCATAGTATCACTGACAGAATTAAGACCCAAAATAATCTGAATATGTCGAAGTACTGGGTTCAATTAAATGAGATGAATTCTATCAGGTTTACATGTAAGCTCCTATGACTTGGGACCTATAAATTCACACATTTATTGCATTGACTCATTCATTATTGTGTGTCAGACAATGGGGAAACAGGAGAGACAAGATGGAGCCATGACACACTTTTAATTGGTGAATTAGTGATGCTAAGAATTGCTTGATCAAAAGCTCTGTAGCAGCAGGAATGGGGTCTGTCTTAGTCATCTTTGTTTCTCTAGCACTTAGCACCTAGTGTGAGATAGGGTGACTGAAGTCTTGGTCAAGTTATTAAAAATTTGGTAGGTAGAAAGTGGAAGAAAAAATGCCTATTAAATTTATAAGAGGATCAAAAATTTTTATGGCGTTTTGAGACCATGTTGGCAGCTGGAAGTGCATTTAGGAAAAACAGAGTAAATTATATCATTGGCTAAAATCTTTCAATGTCTTGACATTGCACTAAGGATAAAATGGAAGCCATTTGCCATGGTTTAGAAAGTCCCACATAATCTGACCCTGCCTCTTTCTGTGACCTCATCACTATCATCTTGTTCTCTTTGACCACCCTCCTGCCACAAAACCTTCTTTCTGATACCATGACACACCAAACCCGTTCAATCAAAATTCATTCTTGTCTTAGGGCTTTTGCCCCTATGGTTCCTGGGCCTGGACCTCTTTAATTCCAGATCTTCACATGGCTTTGTTCAATTAGGACTCATCTCCATCATCACTTCTTCACGGCAGCCTTCCAGACTGGCCAATCTAAACTAGTTGGCCTTCCCGAGCCATCAGGTTTATTCTCTGTCTCCTTACTTGTCTATTCCTAGCACCTAGAACAATATCTGGCCTGTAGTAGTTACTTAATAAGTATATATGAAATAAACAAATCTTTGAAATAGCAAGACAGATCATCAGAGAGAAAATATTCAAGTAAATTAGTTTGGTTGAGAAAATAAGGCATATTAGAATGAAAGTTATGCCAATTTATAAAAGTAAAATTAATTAATTAATTCAACTTGCATTCCCTTCATCAAGAACAACGAGATCTACCTTGAACTAGTATCACCCCCATCACAGGTCAAGCATATTTTACTTCTATTGTTTTGGCTATATATAATGGTTATTTACCATAAATGAAATCATCAGTCTTATTTATCTCACTCCTAGGAGCATATTCATTTGCAGGTCAGCATAATGCATTTACTGATTTCTGAATACAGATAAGTTTAAAGTTTAATGACTCTTGGTGTTTATTATGTATCTGAATAATAGAATTTCCATTTGGATTTTTGACATATAGCAGAACTGCAGTAGCTTTAGCAGAACCACATAAAACTACCCAGATTTAGCCAACGAATTTATCTATTTTCATGTTTAGATACAAATTCTTTAAATCCTAGTATAGTAAATAATTTTAATATAATTAAAATATTTGCCTAATTAAAAACATATGCTTGGTTATATGGTTCTCTCTTTTCAGAGTTGCAAAATCATCAGCTAAATAATGATCATATGTCAAATGGCATTAATATATTGTCAGTTACAAATTTTCCTCTTACTTCACATTTTATTAAAATCAGACTCTCAACCCCTTTTATTTCTTGGAAGCGAATTGTCTTTGAAACACAGAAATTACAGGCATTTAAAATTTTAATTTATGCCCCCAAATTAAAAAGTCTCACATTAGATGATGGTTTCTCAAAAGACTTGTAGAACTTCAGAGCACTTAAACATAAACTTGAGAGTTGCAGTTTGGTAAGGGTATTTACCAAGAGCTTAGAGTTCCAGCTAACAGACTTCTAGAGAGTTAGAAACTCTCAAAATAAGAAGCAATCACTACGTTGATTTCCCTAAAAGTATTTGTGTATGTCTGTTTTACCACAACCTCACCAGGTTTATGTTTTAATCTTTTTTTTTTTATTATTTTAACTTTGTATTTCAATAACTAGTTTGAATATTTTCCTATGTGGTTATTTTCTACATGCAGTTTCTTTCACGTGAATTACTTATAAACATCCTTAAGAGTTTTTTTTTTAATGCATTTCATAATTACTAAAAGAGATAAAATGCTCTAAAAGGCAGACCTTCTGCTTTGGGGAGGATGCACAGTAGTTTATGTCTTCTTTATGATCTCCCAGCTTGTATTACACCATTTTGTTTCTAAATAAGGAAAAAAGTTAGTTAACATCAATGAATATCCGGTAGATATCCTAATATCTACAAGTAATACCTACAAGAAAAGATAGAAGCTAGATCCTGCCTCCACCACACCATCACCCTATCAACTTCCATAGCAAGAATTTCTGGGGAGTAGGGATGGATGTAAACAAAACAGAACAACAGTGAAAATCTCCCTGAGGAGCTTGAAGGCAGGGATCCACAGCACAATTAGCTATGAATAAAATCTTAGCTATTTCTGGACTAATCATATTTACCTATAAAGTGTAGGGTATAATTTAAACATTGTTTATATACATTTCAGCACCTGAATAATTTAATGTATGATTTTCTTTTATCTTTCATGAATACATAGATAAATAATGCATGGTATATTTTACTCACCTAACATCACAGAAAATCTTCCTGTGTTATCTGGCTCTCCACACTTCCCAACTTTTGGAGCTTTGATCTAAATGTGTTAGAAAAATACCATCGCCATTATAATCTACTATAATCTTAATCTCACTCCAACAATATTAAAAATATAAAAAATTAAAATTTAAAAAAATTTTAAAAAACAAAAGAAGACATAATCCTTTTCATAGGAGCACAATGTAGATTTATGTATATCAATATTTAAATTATTTTAATTCCAGGGATAAAAGTATAAATGTAAAGTGTAACTTTGACATGTGAATGTAACAGTATAAAATCTAAATAGATTTGGAACTGGTGTGGCTGTCAAGTTAGGTGACCGCTGAACCTACATCTGAAATGTTCACTGATTTAGTCATTTTTATCTGACTGTGCAATGCAGTGGCATGGTTGACTGCATTAAAAGAACTTGCTAATCTCAGAGCTTCAGAAATGATAAAATTGTACATCGAATTCAGGATACAGGAGATACTGATAAAGAGTTCAAAATCATAAATCCAGTTTTATCAGCGATCACATCATGTTATAGATACTTAGATACTTGCTACCTCTCCTGATAGAAATGAATTTGAAAGGCAGGGACAAAAATCTAATTCAAATTCAAAAATGAATCTGAAAGAGAGGGACAAAAATTTGTGTTTGCAGCATCGACCATCGACCATGGAGCTTTATACCTACTCCAGGTTCAGTGAATGTTTACAGAAGAAATTGATGAATGATCAATAGAATGATTTCTTCAGGTGCGTGGGATTTTGTTCTGGCTGACTGTCCCATTCACTGCACATTATTTATGTATTGCACATTGCGTGCGTGTGTGCATGGTGTATGCGTGTGTTTCTTGTATTTTTGATTGCTCTCCTTTGTAGAACAGAAGCTGTTGGCAAGTATAGTCTCTGTGGGAAGCAGAATAGTGCCCCCTGCAAGATATCTGGGTTTGAATTCCTGGTATCTGTGAATGTGACCTTACATGGCAAAAGGGGCTTTGCAGATCTCATAAGTTAAGGATCTTGAGATGGGAGATTATCCTGAATTCTTTGGGTGGATTCAGCGCAATCACAAGGATCCTGAAAGTTAAGAGGGAGGCAGAAGAGGAAGTGAGAATGATGCCTCGCCAGGCCCCAACTTCCCCCTGTGAGTTTTGAAGATGGAGGAAGGGGCCCCATGAAAGGTGTGTGAACATCCTCTAGATGATGAAACAAACAAGAAAATAGATTCTCCCTGAGAACCTCCAGAAAGGAATTCAGCCCTGCTGACAACCTAACTTCAGCCCAGCAAGCCCTATGTCTGATTGTCGGGACTATGAAATAATAAGTTTGTGGTGTTGTAGGCCACTACGTTGGTGGTAATTTGTTACAGCAACAACAGGAAACTAATACAATCTCTGACACCTTTTTAATCTCCTGCAGCTTCTAACACTGTGTGTTGCACGGAGAGTCAGTTATCTCTTGTAGCTGATCGCTCTCATCACTTCCTCTTTATTCTCTCAGTGTTTACTACTCTGTCCATGCCGGAAGAGGACTGCAGTGGTCAGGATTTCTCTATTTGCAAATGACAGAAATCCAACATGAACCAGCTTGAGCCAATTAAAAAAAAAGAAAGAAAGAAAAGGAGGGGCACACCTCACACAAGTATGACCTCTGAGGGATGGCATTGGCTTTATTCCCAGCTGAGACTAGGGCCCATCAGCCCACGAAGCCTCTCTGTCAATTTGCTTTGCTTTTCTTCTGTATTCAGCCTCCTATATTTCCATGACTTGCAAGTTTTTCCTGGCAAAACTTCCCTCTTTCTTTCAGGGAAGAATTCTTATTTGACTACCTTTGTGGGTAGTGTGGTTGAAAATTATCTACTGACACATTAAAAAACACCCCAACATGTTGGCTTAAAATACAAACATTTCTTTTATTTACTTATGATTCTGAAGTTTGTGCAAGGCATGTCAGGGACAGCTCGTCTTCCCTCCATGTGACACCAGCTTGAGGCAGCTCAATTGGAGCTCAAGGATTCACTTCCTGGACAGCTTCTCCCATGCAAGTTACTGCTGTTTGTTGGCTGGAAGCTCAGTTGGGGTTGCTGGATGGAAGACTCAGTTCTCCTTCACATGACCTCTCCACATGACTAGGTTGGGCTTCTCATGGTCTGGCAGTCTTAGAGTAGCAGGACTTTGTATGTAGCAACTGACTTCTTCCTGAGAACAAAGTGAAAGCTTCCAGTTCTTTTAAAGGTGTAGCCCAAAACTGATACAAGGATACTCATGCCACATTCAATTGATTAAAGCAGATCACAGGGCCAAGTTCAGATTTATGGAGAGGAGACTGCATACTCAAGGGCGTGAATACCATTGTCATGGTTTACTGCGGCCACCGGACTGTGGGTTTAGTCTACTATGGTGGATAATGAACCTTTGTGACTAATGGTCTAAACAGGACCATGGAAAAATGGGAGGGCAGGCTCTCAAAGGAAACAGGACTGAAAACAAACCTCCAGTATCCATGGCAACCATTTCCTAGAGTGCTAGAAATTATTCAATAAAGCAAAGCTATGTTTCTCTTTAAGTGTATTTACTATATAATTTGTACATTTTCTGGATTTGGGCAAGTAATTAAAAACTTAGGTTTAAAGTTAAAGACTCTCAAACGTTTCTCCCTTTCAACTTCTATTTTACTATGAATGAAAACGATGGTGATATGTAGCAAACAGTGATCTAAAGGAATTAACTTGTGCAGGATTCGTGATAAATAAAGTATAATGTTCCTAATCCAATGGTGGTTATTTGCCATAACCTTTTTAATGTGACAATTCTTTGGCCTACATCTGCATTTTTATAGTTTGCATTTATTCTCAACAGTATGAATCCCAAATTGTCAAATTACTTAGGCTGATTTATGATAATTAGCTTTAAGTTAGAATATTTGAAATGCATTCAATTAATTTTATCTGTGTAGTGAAGTACAATACGGATTTTAGCATTACAAAGTTTTCTTTATAATATTAGCTATGCATTTGTTAAAGGACATGGTGGACTCAAATTACTCTCATTTGAATTTTATATTTAGAAAATGAGCATGCAGTATTAGAGATTAGGCAGTATTTAGAAAATGCATGTAGAAGGATTATCTAGGATGGAATCACTGAAAATCCTGGAATATTTAGCACACACTTGTTGATTGATTTTACCTGCAGCAAATATGAGGCAATAACAACTGTGTAAATTATTTAGAGACTAGTCATCTGTATGGGGATTCCTTAAAATCATTTCAGAAAACAATTTGGCAGGGTATTTCCTTTATACTTATTTTTTCCAAGTTCATGTACAAAAGAGATATAGATCCATACAAAATGGATTATCACTGATTCTTTTATAATGAAATTAAATATTTTAAAACATTCAAGTGACGATTGGGTGATCTTTCCTAGCTAAAGCTTTCTTCGGTAGTTTATTTATCTTAAACATTATTTTTGTCTTTCAAAGGGTATTATATAGTGAATGTAAGACATTTATTAAAAACCTTGGATTGCTTGAGAGTGCTTTAGAACTTTGCCTTAAAATTCTGATATTATGAGTTGGGATTTCCAGTGTAAGAGGATTTCAAATCACTGCTGAAAAAAGGGCTTGTTAGAGATTTCTAAGCGTCCTATGTCAGAAAGGCCCAGCTACTTACACAATCGCTGAAACTAAAATGGGGCAGGACCAGACACATGGAATGAAAGAGACCAATTTAGACCAAGTGAAAGGGATCAACTTCTCTTAAAATGAGCCTTTTATTCTAGAGAGATATCTTATACAGCTCCAAAAGCAGGTAGAATAATCAGCATTTACATAGTTATGGATCTCTTTGTATATGGAGATGGGAATTATTTTTTAAAGATTTCCATTGTTTAAAGCAGTCAGAGACATCGTGTTGGGAAGAGCAGATATTTTAGGTGTTTATAGACATGCAGTTAGAGACCCCAAATATTTACTTACAAGTCATGTGACCTTGAAACGTTCAAAATAACCTCCTCACCCCCCCCCCCCCCCACCATAATAACATTTTCGGGTATCAGTCCTGCACTCTCTTGGGGTTGTTCTGAAGATCCAATGAGAGAATACCAAAATGCTTTACACACTACAAAGCATTATGTTATTAAAATTTATATTATCACTACTAATAATAAAAATAAAACATGACTGGGTAACTGGCCTATACATGATGCATTTAAAAAGTCCAAGTAGATTGGAAGTGTCTTATTTTTACAAACATGTTCATTCCAAAAGTATACAAGGTCCAAAGTAGTTCATGCATTTCCCTCCTATTATTTTTAAAGTACTAACCCTTATTTTATTGACTTGCAGTGGACACAAAATCTGGAGAGATGACTGGACACATTTTTCCTGAATAGTTGGGGATTATATTTTATTAACTGTAACCCAGAAGGGTCACGGCTGTTTTTAAAGAGAAATTTGCCTCTTGCTATGGTTTCTTGAGATGATCAGTATCTGGTTTTAGGAGGTTTGGCAATGGTGTTGGGTGTGTGGGGCTGGTGGGATATTTTTGTTAATGGTTTGTTTCTCTGTGTTTCTCTCCCAGCTATCGGCAGGACCCTCATCCCCCGTTACTTTAGCACTGTGTTTGAAGGAGGGGTGACCGACCTGTATTACATTCTCAAACACTCGAAAGAGTCATACCACAACTCATCCATCACGGTGGACTGCGACCAGTGTACCATGGTCACCCAGCACGGGAAGCCCATGTTTACCAAGGTACAGGACAGGCTCTGTCACATGCCCGGCTTTTCCTACTCTGAGTGCATTAAAGAATAATAATTATGGTTTTCCTATGGAACCTGGGGCTGATTGCTGGTCTCCCAGATACTTTCAACACCATGAGAGAATATTCCTTGTCTGTGACATGGCTTGACTCTTGGGGTGAACACTGTTCTAAGATGTGTGCATGAGATACTGAGCACATGAAAATCAAAGAGGAGGGAGCCAAAAACTAAGAGGAAGAGAGGTTCTACTGCCTTTTAAATTTTAGTTGCTAGATTAGAATTGTTGTTTTATACAAAATATCTACTATAGCTGAAGGAACATATCCTGTTTTTGCGTGGTCAGCATTGTATTTGTGCTTTGTTACTGAAATAACTTTTTGGAGCTGGATTCAAATTTGAATAAGGGAAGAATCCTCTAACCATGACCCAACTGTAATCTGTAAAGGAACATAAAAACTTTAAAATGTCAATGAAATTAGGGAATTCAATAAGCAGCTGAACAAGTATACCTATAAAAGAGTGAATGAGGGGAGGTCAAGTGTCAGGATCAGATTATCACAATGTTTGAGGCTGAATTCAAAGCCCCATGGAGGCTGTGAAATGAAAAACAGAAGAGACAGATCTTTAACCTCATCTTCTATACATTTTAGATCTACGATCCTTGCCCTACATAGAAAATTGACATATGGAGTGTTCCCTCTCACCAAAGACCTTTCTGGAACACTACAGATAATCTCTTTATGTCTTTTTGCAGGTAGAAGAATTAGTAAGAACAAATATTTAATCACAGAATCTGACAAACAGAAGTTTATTTTAATGAACACTAGTTCACTGCATTTTGACTAACACTCAACATGAAACTAATTTGTGATATTAATGATAGCAGCTATCTCTTTCAGTTCAAAACACAAATGACAACCCTCTCTTTATGCTTAAGAGAGGTTGAATCATCAGGGTTAACTGCAAAAGCCCAATGTATGAAACTGAAGATGCGTTTATTACTTATGCAATTTTGCTGCAAGAATAAAAATATATTTATTCATTGATCTTGTTGGTATAGTTTCATCTCTCCAGTGCCCATGCTGGTGTACAAAACCAAAGGCAAAGGAAATGGTTATAAAATGCAAAAACAAATCATCAAATACCATTGATTCTATGGCATCTTAATTTTGTCAGTAGACTTTTTAAAATGTAGGAAAGGGTAGGGTTTTTCTTTCTTCCTGGTCTAAACAGGCAGAGAGGAAAGTTGTCATTCAGAGACAAAGAAGCTTCACACTGGATGCAGAAGTCCTGGCTGGCAATAGACTTTTGCTACATGGAAAGTAATGATCACCTGAATGATGGTTTAATCTGTCCATGTCTCACTTCATTCTGGAGATGCAGAACATTTACATAATCTTGTAGATCAGAGGGACATGCAAGCCATTCATTTTGCGAGCCATTCATTTCTAGTGTTACAAAGTCTTAGCACTGCAGAGAAAGCCTTTCTCTGCTGCTTCCTTATTGTTTTTTTTTTTTTTTTCTTTTTTCCTCTAGGCTTAGTGTTTATTTTTAGGTAATTCAAGAGAAACATACCAACTCCTTATGCTGTAAGGGGGAAAAAAAATCCATGATAATTAAATTAAAAGCTTTGCTGTAATTAAGGAGTTGCTTCCAAAGCCAGTAGCCATTGAAAATAAAAATGCATTTTGTCGTAGTCCTTTTATATATTTACTCAGTTTCTTTCTTTCTCAGGCCAAAACTGATTCATAAATGAACATAGCTTCTCTGAAGGTTTAGTGCTGAACATTTGGGACTGGTTTTAGATAGAAAAGAATCCCATTCTTCTGACAAATCGATAAAGTGTTATTTTCATTCAAATCCAGAAACTAGGGTTTTCCTGTGTTGCATTCTTTCTTATCCTGAAATTTTCCTCTCAGATGGTTGAGTGGTTTGTTCAGGTGTCTAAGGCAGTCACCAGAAAGACCTGAGCACTCCCCTACACACAGCTCCCTTGCCCCAAGCAGCAATTGTTTGGACCACCCATCTGACGCGACTCCAAGGAAGTATATTTGCCGACTTTTGAAATGAATATTTCCATACCGTGATGAAAAATATCACTTTCTGAGAAATGGAGCTCAGTTACGTGGACTTAGTCCAGATGCTAATTATGCACATTTATTTTTAGGAAATTTGAAAGGATCCATTTTTTTTCTTTTTTTCCTCTCTCGATTTTTTGGTTTTTGTTTTTTTGCTCCTTGGTGATTATTATAATACTCAAAAACCTTTCCAATATTATTGTTCTTATATTAATTAAAAATAACTCATTTACATGTAATAAAATATTATGACTGTTTACTACAAAACAGTGGGCTAATGACCTTTCAGACCTTTTTACAAAGAAAAAGGGTCCAGAAGCCAATGCTTATTTTTAAAGGGAAGCCTGCTATTAGTACTTAGCATACTGTGTGCAGGCAGCATCGCAGTGTTCTAATTTAGGCTATCAATAAACTCTCATTCCCCAAATAGCATTTGACCCAGTGGTTCTGAGTTGCTTTTATGAAAATTTGGTCAACTCGTGATTCAAAAATCAGCTGCAATCCTAATCAACAGAAATATTAACTATTCCTCGGGAGTATCATGAGCATTTTGCAATTTCCTGATACCAGGAACATTATCGATTATGGATAAATGTGTAATTAGAATTTTAAAACACACATTATAAAGCCTTTCTTTTGTGTTTTCAGTTTTTTAATCAAACGGAAAACAAGGTTTAATAATCAGAAGAGCAGACACCAAGGTTTTCAGAATTTAAGACTCCGAGTAATATTTATATTTGAGGATGTGAACATTGGTGGATTCTGGGGAGGAACACTTTCTAGGGTACATTCTTGGGGTTAATTTTAGATTTTACAAACCACAACAAAGTTATGGCCATTACTGGACACTCTTATCATCTCTATAAAGATTGGTTGATGTTTTCTCTGTTCTCAATTTGTTATTATGAAAGTATTTACTACTACAGAGAAGTACCATGGAAGTGCACCCACCAGTTTTTCTATATGAATACTTACTTATGTCTTTGACAGTTCATCCTTCTTACCTTAGCCTGTATACCACATTATATTTCAGAATTTCTACTCTTCTCCTGACTCTAACCAAGTTATAATATCAATGATCAGATCATGTGTGTGTTTGTGTGTGTGTGTGTGTATATATATATATATGTATAATGCATATGTATGTATTTACATATGAAGTACCACTAAGGAAAATACAATGAGCTTTGCACAACTGTTAATCTAAAAGCACTACTCCATGCATGCTGTTCCAAGCATACAAACTAAGAAAATTATATAAACACTCCCACTTAACAAGCACACTTGATTTCATCAAAGCTATATGAGAATCATTGTATTATACAGCTAAATATACAGTCAATATTGCGTTACAATTAGCCAAAGAAAGAAAAGGGTTAAAAAGCTACTGGTTAGTTTGAGAAATGTTCTTTTTTAGTTCTCTTGTTCCTGGCCTAGTCTCAAGCTAGCACGTGATCGGCTGAATGCCTGCCAGCCTCTTTCTTGTTGATCCTCCGGAGACCATCTGTACTGGGGGCATTGATTAGAGTGTGTCTGCTGGGATTACATCTTTTCTGTTGCCATGCCAACTAATCAGCTGATTTTGGTTACCACAGAAACAAAATGTCAGAGCTCACAGTACGGTAACATGAATTCAGCACAACAGAAAATGTTTTCTTAATTGGGGACCCTTTTGATTTTGGATTCCAAGTGAAAGGCATCTTTTTTTTTAAAAAAAAAAAAGGCCGACTTCAGATAAAAGCTACATTAATTGTATTGATTAAGAGGAATGCACAGAATTTTTCTGAAGAGAGAATATGTTAATTCCCTTTTATAGGCTATGCCTGTTTTTTATAATTTCTAAATAGGAAATACGTATATATTTTCTCTTATTTGCCTCCATTCCATTTGCTGGCTGTTGCATGTAAAGCAAATCACAAAGCCTTTGGTTTCCTTTAATTTCTATGATGGGTACAGGGTGTGGAGTGGCTGTCTAGGCCCTGGAAGGTGTGGGTGTAATTACTTGGGGAAGACCAGCCGTGACCAAAATCCTCCTCTGACCTTTCATTCAAGGAAGTCATTTATTTTTCCTTAAAGAAAACATAGTCAACTCAGATTTGATTCTAAGGATTCCTGCCTTGCACATGCTATACTCCAGTTAAACCCTTGGTTTTGACTGAAAATTAGAGGAGCCCAAGGCTTGCTGCAATTTTCCATTTGTAGGCCCATGACAGTTTGACTGCAAGAAAGGTCCCCAACTAGCTCACTCTGTTACTGTGAACAAAGGACACAATTTAACTTGACCTTACAGATGCTCCAATTGAGTCATCTGTCAGTAGGACTACATACATGCTTTCTCATTATGAAATTCTCTCCCAATAGAAGTAAACCAGACCCTTCACCTGCCCTGCGTTTGTGGTTCACAAATGCAAAACAAATATACTAGATAATTTTTTAAACGCTGACATTTAACTAAGCTAGTATTTGTTTAAATATCCAATAATCTCGCCCTTTAAAAAGAGGATTATAGCATCCAAATATCCCTGTCCTGTTTTTGTCAAGACATTTCACTGTTGATGGCTCCCCATAGCTACCTCCCTTTTGTGAAAGCTGTCACCACAGGTGGCTTCTGTCATGCCGACACCCCAGGGGGAATTGTGTGGCTTAATCTCCATGCAACTCTTTTTAATGTCTTGGTAAATTAATTCCAAAGTTGATGATGCTCAAGGGGAGAGGTTTGGGGACACTGAAGTCTTCTCCCATTTCTATGCACTCAACTCTCATGGCTGAGACACCAGAAACAAGGCTCTGAAGACTACACAGTCAAGGGGTTTCAAGGCAAGGTGCCCACATGCCTGAGTTTACCCACAGATCCTGCTAATTGGATCTGAAGCAAAGGTCTTCACCCAGATTATCAACAATTATCCCACAGTGTCTCTGAGATCTTTGATAAGACAAAGATGGCACACATTAACAGCATCTTTCTCGAGTAGTGTCCCATCAACACTTGTTAGTAATTCTTCTGTACTGGCATTTGACTTGTTGAAAGAACATGTTACCTTCAATTTGAGCGCATGGAATGCACCCAACCCAGTCCTGTGGACCAAGTTGCAACCCAATTAGTGATGGTGTTTTGTATTAAATTTCCAAAGAAGAAAGTAATTATTAATATTTCATAAAAGGCTGATATAAATTGTTCACTATCTTCATGGACTGTAGTTTTACAAATACTTACATTCTCTCTTCAGTTAATTAATTTTTACTTATTCGTTTATTTGTTTTTGAGTGTGTTTTTTCAAGTGTCTGGAGTATTGTATGTTTGTTTTTAGTCTAGGAAATCTTTCTCCAAAAAGCTTGATCAGAAGCCCAATGCAGTAAAAAACTGAAAAATCAAAGCTGCTCAGTGAAATCCAGAAAGTCAATGAGGATCTCAAAGCCGAGATGGAGGCCCAGTTCCTCCCAGCAGAGCCCCTGAGATGTCGCCACTAGTGAAGCCCTAGGTCTCAGGTGGCACACGATGACCATTACTGGTCTAGGGCTTTGTGTTTTCTTGGGTAGCATTCTTTTTATCTGCAGTGCTATCATTTACTGCTATCCTACTACATGCCAGGCAGAATTCCAGGTAGCCTACGTACATAACTTTATTTAATGTATTTTCCTAACATCCTTACCCAAGGATATTTCTATTTCCATTTTACAGATGAGAAAAACTGGAATTTGGGGAATTTATTAGATTTTCCCCAAATTTCCAGAATGAGTAAAAAGTAGAATTGGGATTCAAAACCAGTACCCTCTGATGCCAAAGTATGCACCCACTATTTTGTACTGCTTTCCTAGGGCAGAAATGGTCTGATTAATGAGTTGTAACTATTTAAACTGAACCAATACACTACCGCCACTTCTAGCTCAGAGTTGACATAGGCTCAGTGGTTTGTGATTGCCTAGCACTTTCTTTGATTTCAAAGTTGTTAATAGCGAAAGGAATGGTAAATAAAATAGGAACTACACGCTAAAAATGCTATGAATATAAAAAAAGATTAAAATGCTACTCTGTCACTGATTACTCTATCAAGGAAGAGACCCTTCAAAATTCTATTATGTTTCATTAATAATATATATTTTTCTTAGAAAGATAAAGTGTCCCATCCCCCTAAGACTGGCCTTTTATGCTAGCAGAATTTATCATTGCTGATGTGCTGAGATTCAAGGAATATACTCTTGACACATACCTCTATTTTCCACATGTCAGTAACTGATACTAACTGCCTTGGGTTAAGCATTGTCCTCTGGAATTTCATTTTCGAAATAAAAACTTCCTCCAGTTGGATCAAGTTGTAGTAACTTACACTTAACCATGAATGAGTTTATTGGGTACTTTGTCCCAGAGTAGGATAACCAAGATTAGAATAAGAGCTCAAGCCTCTGTGGTTGAAGGATGATGAAAGTGGAGGAAAACTTTTTGACCCAATGTCACTATAAGATGGGTTTTATCTCCATATTTACAGATGAAGAAACTGAGGGTCATAGAGTTTCAGCAGTAAATAGTAGAATTACTAGCACATCACAGCCAATAAGCAGCTGTACAGTCTCTTGAACCCACTGATTTTAGAGCTGACATTTGTACCATGTGCAGTGGACACATCACTTGTGTCACATCTTTACCAAGAGCTAGCACTGCCCAAGGACAGAAAGGGAGACCACGCTGAGTAGCTGATATGTGAGTTACAAAAAGTGGCTTTCACAAAGTGCATAATGAATGACTGTTGTTTGTCACTTCTAGGTGTGTACAGAAGGCAGACTGATCTTGGAGTTCACCTTTGATGATCTCATGAGAATAAAAACATGGCACTTTACCATTAGACAATACCGAGAGTTAGTCCCGAGAAGCATCCTAGCCATGCATGTAAGTAATTTAATTTCTGTTTTGCTTTCTTTTTTTTTTTTTTTTTCCTCCTTCATTTCACTCAAGGGGAAAAACCCAGTCCTCTCTCTGTGAAAGAATTCCAGTAGTTGTCACGCTTTAGGTAATTAACTCTAAATATTGAGTTTTGTTCTCAACCATTTTAATCCACAGGCCCTTTTCTCCCCTTTTTCTTTCCAAGATTGGTACATTGTGTGACTGTTTTTTTATATTTTATTATTTTGAACTCCAAATTGAGGTTACTTCAATAAACAGTTTGTACTTTTCTTAAATTCCATTCAGTCATTATCAATTACTGCTCTGCTTGGGCTAATAAACCTGTTACGTATAACTGGGGAATGAAATAAAACAAGAAGTTAGGAAAACAGTTTCCAGTTTTGATTAGAACCATCTGATGGGACATGGGACTCCTATATCTTCAGATTCGTGTCAGAAGTTGGTCCTCCCTGATCACGGTGCTAAATTTGAAGTGGAATATTTTGGCTTCTGTTGGTTTTGTTTGACCATAAATCACATCAAATTTACTGAGCACAAATTAGGTGCAAGTGTGGGTTCTATGCCAATCTAGAGATGTATTTTAAATGTAAGTAGGAACTAGTCAGGTGCAATCTCTTAATAAGTCGTCAAAGGCATCAACTTAAATTTAAGTCTCTCCTCTATAATACATGATGCTTCCATGAAAATCTTTGGAGCAAAATCAGACTTCATAAGCCTAATTTTAAAGACCATGAACAATCAAAAGAAAATAACGTAACAGTAACTACCATTTCCTGATTTTTTACTCTGCCAGGCCTTCAGCTAAACATTTTGTGTATCTCATGCTATTGAATTCTCACAGTCAGGCAGAGAGTTGAGCTAGTATTATTCCTACTTTAAAAGTGAGGAAACTGAGGTTCAGAGAATCAATAAGTTGCCCCATGTTTTTTAGCCCAGAAGTAGCAAAATCAAGATTTTGTCCGCGGTGGTTCTAACTTTGTCTCCCAGCTGTCCCATTCCCGGCTATTTCTCCACACATTAGTTGTCAGCCACCTCTTTCTGACTAGTTAATGCAAGCTCTGCCTTTCCCATTAGCCTTATTCTTTTTGTTGTGGCACCCCACTTTCCTGCTCCATGATTTCTGGCTGTTTATGCTCCAAGCCCTTGGTTTTTAAAGCTTAGTTTACATCCTCCACTCTCTCCGAGGAAGTCTGGAATATTCACTTCCAGTATTCTCAAAATAGACTAAAAGGCAGCAAAGGATAATAGTTGGGAACCTGGGCCCTGGACTGAGACCACATAGGGTTGGACCCTTGCTCTTGGATGAGTTTGGGCAAATGATGTGACATCTCTGTGCTTCTAGTCCCTCATCTATAAGATGGGTACAGTAATAAAGCATGTTTCAGATCATCAAATTAAGAGTTAATGACTGTAAAGCACTTAGAACAATGCCTGGCCTATAGTGTGTCCTCTACGAGTTTCGGCAATTGGCTGTCATCATCATCAGTAGCCACAGCAGCAGGAACAAGATTTTTGCATTCCTTTATTATTAGCTTTCCTCTCTTCTGACTGAAATGTAAGTTCCTTGAGGTTGACCCTGACTACTTGATAGAACAAACTCTTCTTAGCACATCAGAGTGGTTTAAGAATATAGGCTCAATGTCAGGGAAGACCTCTTTTAGGAAATTGACATGAAACTGACATGCTCTGTTTTCTCCTGCATTTTTTATTTATCTACACAAATCCAATTGGTAGTATCACTATGAGAAAAGGTATGTACAGAAAAGAATAAGTCACATTAGTATAACCTAGTCTCACGAAGGCAGACGTGGAGACAAGGGGATGTTTACTTCCCTCTCCCTCTGTTTAGTGCCAATTTGCTTATATCAATTAAGGAAGAAGGAAAGGCAAACAGAAAGAAAGAACATCAACCAAGAGACTCATTTTAAAATGGATCCCAGAAAGAATTTTCATTTTCTTCTAGCCAAACAGAACATTTGGTGTGGCCCATGGTACTTTACATCCCTTCTTAAAATGTGGCTGACATTTTGGAAAATATGATACTTACTCTTACAGTCCTGCAGGATAAAAATTGTTGGGGATATCTATTTCCAGACTAGCTTAATGGGGAGGAGAGTTAGAATTCTCTGTCTCTCCATATATATACGTGTGTGTGTGTGTGCGTGCGTGTGTATGCGTGCGTGTGTGTGTGTGTGTGTAGTTCGAGTCAGTGGCTAAGTTTTCCAATACAGCCCTCAACCCCAGGCTGTAAAAACACCACCACTATTACAGCAGGAAACAAAGACCAGTCCTGAAGCATGGATCTGCCCAGTCCAGGGGGACTGGCTTCTCTCTAAAGAGGGCATTAGACCTGGAGCTCTCCTGGCAGAGTTCTGTGACTCAGGCTGGAGACCTGAGTGCCAAGGCCTCTCCAAGAGGAAGTAATGTCATTTCTCCCAAGGACTGAAAGCACATCTGAGCAGTTTGGTTTTTCCCCAGTCTTGCACAATTGATCTGAAAATGTCCTTGAGTGTTATATGCAAGTGTCTTCGAAATGTAAATTAAATTACCTCCAGCAGCCTGCCCTCCAAATAAAATCGACAATGTCGGGATTACATTTCCTTAGCAGCTGTAGCACAGTCTGAGATTTTCTCAGGACCATCCTGTAGTGATAAAATACATGTGGGGTTTTTTCTCCATTTAGGCACAAGATCCTCAGGTCCTGGATCAGCTGTCCAAAAACATCACCAGGATGGGGCTAACAAACTTCACCCTCAACTACCTCAGGGTAAGATCAATCGAATGATTTTATGTTTTGGTGAGTCTGAAAAGTACTCCAGAGGTTTATATGCATCCTGACCCAAGAAGTTAAAATGAGGTACTGGTAATATAGCACAGTGTCTGTGTTCTGTACCAGATGTATGTGTGTGTGTGTGTTTTCAATGGAGGACGGGGTTTAATTAACAAAGCATCAAACCTGGAATTTGTCAGGGTTCAGTCCTATATCTATATGTCTCTTGGAATTAATTATTCAAAGGCTAGCAATGTCCCATTGTCACAGAATGCTTTGTTACTGCTTCCCTTGTTGTTGTCTCAAGTTCAAATAGGTTATTGGTGAGTTCACTGCCCCTATGCCTCCAGCCAGGCACTGGTCATCCCTTAGGAGAATCAATATACTGCCCCAAAGAGTCTCCTGAAGAAATCCAATCCCATGCTGAAACACAGGTATTTCTAAGGCTTCATAAGGACTCTCTGCACAACATGTAACAGATTTGGTGGTGGGTAAAAGAAGGAGATTCTTTCTCTCTACAGCCTAGATGCCCGAGGGCCAAATCCAGGCCTGACAACAGCCAGAATCAGCTGTACTCCCCACCCGCCCATCCTCATGCCCATGCCATTTTGGTGGCCCTGAACCACTAAAGAGCCCACTGGTCTCTGCTCAGAAGGAAACCAAAGTCAGCCCAGGAGTATGGGTGGACGGCGGGTGCTCCCAGCCAGGGTAGCTAGGGCTATGACCTCCCAAACCTCCGGTCTCCGCAGTCAGAATGGCTCTCTTGCGGGGCAACTGACATAATGCGGATGGGTGGCGAGGCCTGGGGCGTGATGGTCTATGAAGTTGTTCTCTCCACAATTCAGAAGGCTGCTCTGTACTGCTAGGCATATCATCTTGTCAGGGACCAGGAGAGTTTTAGTTTAAAACAGGGAAGATGCTCTTCCTCCTGCAGATAAAGAAGTTCCACACTATGTGTCCTCAGTTGACCCCACATAGGAAGCTGGGACTTTGAAGTCTATCCTAGACTTGGTCACTCACCCTATAGCAAGATCTTGGACAGATTCTTAGTTACATCTTTTAGCTGCATTTAACACAGATTAATAAACACCAAATTTCCTTCCTTCTCCTCCCCACTCCTCTTATTGTCATCTGTCAATGGTTGACTTTCACCCTGTGGTCAAGGCCCACCAGGTCCCCACATCCTGTGGCCCACAAAGACTGAGGTCAGACCTGTGAAAGGGAAAGAAGGCACTACCCCTCTCCTGACAATGATAGCAAGGAAATCATGTGTGGCTTTTGGCAATAGGGAGTAGTGTTTTGAGGCTTCCACATGAACACAGTGCTTGCTGCAGGTCAGGTTCTTTGCTGTGTATCTTGTGACTGAAGTAGTCTCATAGCGGACCCTGCACCCCATTACCATCCCTGTAGCAAAGTGAGGCAGCGAGGGTTTCAGTAAGTGAAGTAAGTCTCCCAGCTTTACATACAAGTGGCAGAACTGGGACTTGAACTCAGGCAGCCTGACCCTAGAATCCATGAGCTCCACCGCAGAATGCTGCTCCCTTGCTAGTGAGCATGGGAGACTGATGACATTGATAGGAATTGGGTCATGTCTTTCCTGCCTTCGCTAGAGTCAGCATCTATCAGTGAGCCTTCGTTCACTTTGCCAAAAATAACATCAGCTCCTTGTAGGGTTTAGTTCCAGGATTGGGTCAGACAGTCCATGTAAAGGGCTTAGCACAGGGCCTGGGGACAGAAAGTGCCCCGTTTGTGTTCATTCTCATCATGTATTGAGCACCTTCTGTGTACCCATCATTGTTTGTTGTGCTGGAGCCACGCAGAGAAACACAGCACCCACTCTCTACTCTCACTCTGGGAGAGTCTAATGCTACTTTGTTTCCTGACTTGCACATCGTGGTTCAGTAGCTATTTACCTTCCCTGCCTTCATTCCATTCCTTTTCACTCACTCGTTATTCCTGGCAGTTTTCCAGTTGCTGGGTTTCATGGTGGAGCTATGGCCTCTGTCCTCAGTTGGTAGTCACAGGCTGGTGGGATGTGGTCAGCTGTGGTTCCAGTGAAGCGTTCTGAAATAGAGGGAGATGCAAAGCCAGAAATAGCCCAAGGAATGATCCTCAGGTCTTAAGGAGCAGCTCAGGATAGAAGTCATGCTTCCTAGTCACAATCCTTCGGGCTGACGTGGGCCACTTGATAGGTCATGGCTGAGCAGAATCTCAAACTCATTGCCCAAAAGCAGTGAACATGGGCTTCTGTGGTGGTTATCCATATGGGGTAGGTCACTGAGAATGACAAAGGTCATTTCTTCCATTTAGTACTGGGATTTAAGATTCTTCTAGTAGCCTTATCATCTAATTTTTTTAAGACAGTGGAGCAATCACAAAATACATTCATTTATAAAGTTGCCTTAAGATCCGAAGCCTCCACATCCATCTGAGGGGGCTGGCTTTTGCCTCAAGCCCCAGAAGGTCATCTGAAGTATTGTGCAAATAAGGTAACAAGAAGCTTCAATGCCACTCCCAGTATCAGAAAAAGAGGTCAAGTGGATATGTTGGTAAATATGAATCCAAAGCCTTCTATGCAGTTGAAGAACTTTAAAAACGGATGCATCCTGCTTTGGAAAGGATGGATAGAGATTTTAAAGGCTCCAGACATTGAAATTTCAATATGCAGTGTCTAACATAACAAAATTAAGCAGAGCAGAAAGTAGGCAATTACAGCCATCTAGCTTCGTCAAAACAAGTTCATTTATTCCGGTGAAATTCTAATCATTCTCACGGAGACCTGCAGTGAGGAAATACACAGAGCTGACCGAATGCGGCTCTCACCTTAGAGGGAGGAGCAGGTGAGACCCTGAGGATGACCAAGCTGTGGACATTGTGAATGCAGATGATGGGGCTGAACACAGACACTCGCCAGCAGCACTCTGGAAGGGACACTGGTGACCTGGTACTTTTGAAGTGACAACAAGAACAGCTGTTGCCATTTGATTTGGGTTATCAAATCACCTGCTGTTCCCTCTTGTTGTTCCCTCCTGTTGCATCCCAGCATGACAAGGTTAGAGGTGCCCTGAGCTAAGAGGTGCAACGATGGCTGACTCAGTGGTCCCCGTGGAGCTACGACTGGAAGTGGCTGAGTCTGCGGAGATGGCGCTCTGTCACAGTGCGGTCTCACTTCCTCTACAGGATGCCTCTGTGACCTCTGGAGGGGGCTGGGACTTGCTGACTGAGTGTCCCTGTAGTAGTTATCCAAGCCAGAGCTGGGAAGGGACCTGCAGGATGGGGAAGTCATTATTTTGTGGCTGTTGGGTATTCCAATACCAGGTGGTGGGTTTCACGAAGCATGTCCTCGGTGTACTGGGGCATGGGGAGATGGCGCCTTTCAGTAAGCAGCACGCTCTAGTGCTAGAACTTGAGCACTAGAATGGGAGAAGCAAGCCAGGAACTCGGAAATGTGTCCTTTCCCTCGTTTGCTGGGAAGCAGAAGTCCTGTTGTCCGCCTGGCATTTTACGAAGGGATCCAATTCAGCAACCATGAGAAGGCAGTGCAGTTTAGTGATCATTGGTTCATCCAGGTCAATGAGACCTGGCTGTGGAGCCTTGTCAGCTACCACCAGATCCTGTTTGCCCATTTATTCATTGTTCATTTCACAAGCATTTCTAACACACTTTCTTTGTGCCAGGTCTCTGCCCTCAAGGAGATCACTGCCTAGAATGTAAGAAAGAAAAACAAATACACTCTTGGAGAGAAATTGTTCCCAGGTGCAGTGAGAAACATAGTACTAGCTAACATTTCTGGGGCACTTACTGTGTGCCAGGCATTGCTGCTATGTGCCTTGCAGGGACTTTCTTTCTTTCTTTCTTTCTTTCTTGCTTGCTTGCTTGCTTGCTTGCTTGCTTTCTCTTTCTTGCTTTCTCTCTCTCTCTCTCTTTTCTTTCTCTCTTTCTTTGTCTTTATTTTTTCTTTAAATACTCACAGCATCCATATGGAGTAGGAGCTATTTTTAGTCCTATTTTACAGGGGAGAAAACTGAGGCACAGAGAAGTAACTTCCCAAGGTCACAGAACTGGTAAGTGGCAGATCAGGGATCTGGACCCATGATCTGATTCTAAGCACAAAGGACAGAGAGGTTGTTAGAAGGTAGGAGAGGAAGGCTGCAAAGTCTTCATAGAGGAGATGGCCCTTGGATTGATTCTAAAAGATGAGTAGGTGATCATCAGGCAGACAAGGCAGAGGACAGTCCAAACACAGGGCCACTGTGAAAGGAGTCAGAGAAGGGTGGAGAGTGTTAGTGGCTTGGGGAGCTCTAGGAAGTTTCACATAGTTAAAATATAAGTTTCAAGTTTGTTTTAGGTACCAACACAGGTAGGTGTTTTGAGCCAAAACCATATACCCTGGCTGAGTGGTGTAATTCAAGAGATTTTGTTTTTCCAGTAACAGCATGGTCAAGATAAGCACCCTCTCACTGTGACATGGGCTTGGGAGTAAGTTAAACAGTATGTATCTGAGAACATCATCTTCTTACTAGCTGTGTGACCCTGGGCAAGTTGCTTGACTTCTCTGAGCCTTCATTTTTTCATCTGTGAAATGAGCTACAGCATCTCTCTCGCTAGGTTCTGGTAGGATAAATGCACGCAGAGCTTTCATTACTCATTCACCAAGGTACCTTTGTAAATGCTCTGGTCCTTTTTTCTGGGTAGAGCACATCAGAATCTTTTATTGAATTCCCCTGTATGCAGAGCTCATCAGAAGGACTCTGTGGGTCAACACATACAAGAGTTGATCCTTCTTCCTTAATTCTTGCCTTTCATCAGAATGAAAGTTTCTTCTAACTCAGTTTGAAATTGCCATCATTTCAAATTTCCAATATGAAATTCTTATATTTGAATGTTTACTGTATGCAATAACCATGTTTTCTTTAAGTAGCTTTAAATAATAAGATTTTAAAATTGAAGAAGTAATTGGTGTCTATTTTATCCTCAACAATATAAAGAAAAGAGGGGTGGACAATGCGGAAATCATATCCTTAAACATTTAAAGGAAGCCGCCACAAACTTCTAGGCTGGCATTGAGTGAAATGTGCCACTTTCATGTTGATTTATCTCCTGTAACAATAGAGTGGGCATTCCTTGCATTCACTGAACAGAATGCAAGAAACAGTAGGAATAGCATTGGTTTATACAGTTGTCTACATCTCTGATGATTTGGGGTAGTCTGCTTTTGTTCATAAATTTCACATCAATTAGCTAACCAAGTGTTTGGTGGCATCTACTTACTATATTAAGCACAAAAGGGATGGGGTGGAATGTTTACAAGAATGCCTAAAGCACATTCTCTTTTTTAAGGAATTTAAGATACTGTTACAAGTAAGTCTGCTTCCAGTCCATACTGTCAGTCTCATCTGGGGACTTCAGGTCATTCCAGAATTTTTATTGTCTCTTAATTTTCCTGAGGATACCATGGTCCTCTTCGTCTCAGTAGGGGGCTTAAATTTGACTTGTTTACATTTTTCAGTGTATTACTCAATTGCTCTGCTTCACTACACCTTCTTCCATTTGTATGCAAAGCCCTCCATGATCCTGTCTCTGCTGCCTCCCAGCCTCATTCCATGCCCCTTCCCCAGCTTGTACTTCATCCTAGACCACACGAACCACCTACAGTTGATCCAAATTGGTCATGCTCTCTTGCCTCCATGCCTTTGTACAGCATGACTCACTGCCACTGCCTTGAGGTGCTACCCTTCTCTCACCATCCGATTTTCCCAAGCTAAATCCTTCTCATCCTTCAGGATGTCTTCATCTATCAACTCCTGTGAGAACATCTCTCTGACTCTCAGCTGGGGTAGGAGCCTCTCCCCAGTGCTCTGGGAGTTCTGTGCACATAGCCTCAGGATTAACTCTTGGCAGGTCCCATATAAGAATTGTCTCCCCACTCGTTTGTCTCCTGAACTAGACTCTGAGCAATGTGAAGACACATAAGTACCCAGTAGTATCTCTTGAATGTGTGCTTGGCAGATGGATGATTTGGTAAATGGAAGGCAAGATTTCAAATGATAACGCAATAAAAACCACACAAAGAAAACTCAGTTGAATTCATTTGCCCTACAGCATCTAGAAAAAAAATGTTGATTCATTTCAAAAATCACTACCTAGAACTTCACCATGAAATCTGAGGAGCAAAAGAGTTGAATGCATTGAGAAAATAAAAGGCAACATGGTATGAGGCCCTCACGTCTCTCTAGGGTGCAGATTCCCACTTAAATACTCAGAGATCCCAATGTTAAATGTTCATTGAAATATTATTTCTTCTACTTGCTCTAAATCAGTATTTAATCCTTACTCTAAATATCATTATGGTATTTTCATTATATTGGAAATGCATTCTTTTAAGTATTGAAAACAAATGTTTTGATGAATGATTATCTTTTTCTATTTCCTTTGGCCACATTTTCTTAAAGCTAAGTTACAAATGCTTCTTTTGTTTTTTGTTAAATTTTAAAAATTTTCAGGGTACATAGTAGGTGTATATATTTATAAGTTACATGAGGCATTTTGATACAGGCATGTAATGCATCATAATTGCATCAGGGTAAATACAGTATCCATCACTTCAAGCCTTTATCCTTTGTGTTTCAAACAATCCAAATATATTCTTTTAATTATCTTAAAATGAACAATTAAATTATTTTTTACTATAGTCACCCTGTTATGCTAGATTTTAAAAATTCTTTCTAACTCCGTTTGTGTACCAATTAACCATCCTCCTTTTCCCCCTCCCTGACCCTTCCCAATCTGTGGTGACCATCCCTACTCTCTATCTCCAGTTCATTTGTTTTAATTTTTAGCTCCCACAGATAAATGAGAGCATGCAATATATGTCTTTCTGTGCCTGGCTTATTTCACTTAATATAACGACCTTCAGTTCAATCCATTATGTTGTAAATGACAGAATCTCATCTTTTTTATGGCTGAATAGTACTCCATTGTGTATATGTGCCACATTTTCTTTATTTATTTGTCTGTTGACAGACACTTAAGTTACTTCAAAATCTTGGCTATTGTTAATAGTGCTGCAATAAACATAGGAGTGCAGCTGTCTCTTTAACATACTGATTTCCTTTCTTTGGGGTATATAGGAATGGAGTTGGATTGCTGGATCATACTATATTTAGTTTTTTGAAGAACCTCCAAAGTATTCTCCATAGTGGTTGTACTAATTTACATTCCTATCAATAGTGTGCAAAAGTTCCCTTTCTCCACATCCTCGCCAGCATCTGTTATTGCCTGTCTTTTGGCTAAAAGCCATTTTGACTGGGATGAGATGATATTTCATTATAGTTTTGATTTACATTTCTGTGATGATCAGCGATGTTAAGTACCTTTTCATATATCTGTTTGCCATTTGTATGTCTCCTTTTGTGAAATGTCTATTAAGAGCTTTTGCCTATTTTTAATCAGATTATCAGATCTTTTCCTATGAAGTTTGTTGAGCTTCTTGTGTATTATGGTTATTAATTCCTTGTCAAATGGGTAGCTTGCAACTATTTTCTCCCACTCTGTGGATTGTCTCTTCACTTTGTTGATTGTTTCCTTTGCTGTGCAAAAGCTTTTTAACTTGATGTGATCCCATTTGTCAATTTTTGGGGTGCCTGTGGGGTAATGCTCAAGAAGTCTTTGTTCAGTCCAAAGTCGTGGAGAGTTTCCCCAATGTTTTCTTTTAGTAGTTTCATAGTTTGAGGGCTTAGATTTAAATTTGTAATCCATTTTTATTTGATTTTTGTATATGGTGAGAAATAGGGGTCTAATTTTATTCTTCTGCATATGGATATCCAATTTTCCCAGCACTATTTATTGAATAGGCTGTCTTTTCCTGAATGTATGTTCTTGGAACTTTTTTTGAAAATGAGTTTACTGTAGACTATGGATTTATTTATATGTTCTCTATTGTGTTCCACTGGTTTATGTGTCTGTTTTTATGCCGGTACCATGCTGTTTTATTTACTAAGCTCTGTAGTATAATTTGAAGTCAGGTAGTGTGATTCCTCTAGTGTTTTTTTTTTTTTATGATAACTTTGGATATTCTGGGTGTTTTGTGGTTCCATATACATTTTAGGATTGTTTTCTGTATTTTTGTGAAGAATGTCATTGGCATTTTGATAGGGATTGCATTAAATCTTTAGACTGCTTTGAGTAGTATGGACATTGTGTCAATATTGATTGTTTCAGTCACTGAAAATGGAATATCTTTCCATTTTTGTATATCCTCTTCAATTTCTTTCATCAATACTTTGTAGTTTTCATTTTAGAGATCTTTCACTTACTTGGTTAAGTTAATTCCTAGGTGTTTTATTAAATTTGTAGCTATTGTAATTGGAATCACTTTCTTGGTTTCCTTTTCAGATTGTTCACTGTTGGCATAGAAAAATGTGACTGACTTTTACAGTGAGTTTGTACTGTGCAACTTTACTGAATTTGTTTATCAGTTCTAATAGTGTTTTGGTGGAGTCTTTAAGTTTTTCCAAATTTAAGATGTTATTGACTAACAATGAAAATTTGACTTTTTTCTTTCCAGTTTGGATGCCCCTTATTTCTTTCTCTTGTTTGATTACTCTAGCTAGGACTTCCCGTACTATATTGAATAGCACTGATAATAGTGGGCATCCTTGTCATGTTCCATATCTTAAAGAAAAGACTAAAACTTTTCCCCATTCAGTATGATACCAGCTGTAGGTCTGTCATGTATGGGTTTTATTATGTGGAAGCATCTATACCCAGTTTTTTAGGGTTTTTTGTTATGAAGAGATGCTGAGTTTTATCAAATGCTTTTTCAGTATCAGTTGAAGTGATCACATGGCTTTCATCCTTCATTCTGTTGATATGATGTATCACATTGATTGATTTGCATATGTTGACCATTCTTGCAACCCTGAGATAAATACCACTTGGTCATGATAAATGATCTTTTTAATGTGTTGTTGAGTTTGGTTTGATAGTATTTTATTGAGGATTTTTGCATCAATATTTATCAGTGATATTGGCCTGTAGTTTTCTCTTTTTATGATGTGTCTTTATCTGGTTTTGGGATCAGGGTAATACTGGCCTCTGAGAATGAGTTTGAAAGTAGTCCCTCCTCCTCTATTTGTTGGAATAGTTTCAGTAGGATTGGCATTAGTTCTTTAAATGTTTGGCAAAATTCAGCAGTGAAGCCACCAGCTTCTGGGCTTTTCTTTGCTGAAAGCCATTTCATTACAGCTTTGATCTTGTTACTCATTGTTGATGTGTTCAGGTTTTGGATTTCTTCATGTTTCAACCATGGTAGGTTGTCTATGCCTAGGAATTTGTCCATTTCTTCTAGATTTCCCAATTTATTGGCATATACTTGCTCATAGTAGCTATTAATGATCTTTTGAATTTCTGCAGTATTAGTTGTAATGTCTCCTTTTTCAACTATGATTTTATTTATTTGGTTCTTCTCTCTTTTTTAAAAAATCTGGCTTAAGGTTTGTCTACTTTAACTTTTCAAAAAACCAACCTTCGTTTCACTGATCTTTTGCATTGTTTTCTTCATTTTAAGTTCACTGATTCCTGCTCTGATCTTTATTATTTCTTCCAGTAATTTTGGATTTGGGTTGCTCTTGTTTTTCTGTACTTTAAGATGCATTGTTAGGTTGTTTATTTGAAATTGTTCTTCTTCATTGATGTAGGCACTTTCAGTTATAAACTTCCCTCTTAGTACTGCTTTTGCTGTATCCATAGGTTTTGTATGTTATGTTTCTATTATCATTTGTTTTTAAAAATGTTTCTGGCTCACACCTGTAATCTCAGCACTTTAGGAGGCTGAAGCAGGTGTATCATGAGATCAGGAGTTCAAGACCAGTCTGGCCAACATGGTGAAACCCCGTCTCTACTTAAAAAAATAGAAAATGTAGCTGGACATGATGGCATGTGCCTATAATCCCAGCTACTCGGGAGGCTGAGGCAGAGAATTGCTTGAACCCAGGAGGCAGAAGTTGCAGTGAGCCAAGATTGTGCCACTGCACTCCAGCCTGGGCAACAGTGCGAGACTCCATCTCAAAAAAAAAAAAAGTTTCAATTTCCTTATTAATTCCCTCATTGATCCACTGGTCATTCAGGGGCATATTGTCTCATTCTCATGTATTTGTATAGTTTCCAAATTCCTCTTGTGATTGATTTCCAGTTTTTTTCCATTGTGGTCAGAAAAGATACTTCATATTATTTCAATTTTTTGAATGTTTTAATACTTGTTTTGTGACCTACCGTATGGCTGATCCTTGAGAATCATCCATGTGCTGAGGAAAAGAATGTGCATTCTGCAGCCTTTGGATGGAATGGTCTGTAAATATCTGTTAGGTCCATTTGGTCTCTAGTGCAGATTAAGTTTGATGTTTCTTTACTGACTTTCTGTCTGGAAGATTGATCCAATGCTGAAAGTGGGGTGTTATTTTTTTAAGCATTATGTTTTGTGTGACTTTAAAACATCTTATCCTGTATCTCAGCCAAAAGATATTTTCTTTGTGTGTTCTCTTACTCTTTTTCCATTCAGATGCATAATTTCTGCACAAATGCAATCAGGTTACATACAAATTTTTAATGTTATTTAGTAAACACTTGCATGTTTCTACATAGTCATCATTAACCATAAAATAGCTACAAATATGCCTGTGTGGTGCTATGATGTGTTTAAACATTTCTCTAATGTTAGGCAAGGAAGTCATGTTCAAATTGTTGGTGTCATTAATACCGCTCCCCTAAACACCTTTGTCATGTCCTGCTCTTAACAATGTTTTCTGCAAGTACAAGGTTGAATGGCAGAGGCCATGTGGGAAGACAAATAAATGTGTTTTGGAGTCAGCAAAATGTAGGTTCAAATCCTAATGCTTCCCCTTACTACCGACATAATCTTGAACAAGTTTCCTAAGCTCCTTGAATCCAATCTTTTCACCTGAAACTTGGAAAGAATAATAAGTCTCACAAGGTTGGCATGAAGATTAGATGGACCACAGTTTGAAAGAGCCTGGCAAACAGAAGAAGCATAATAAATGCCAGTCTCCTCCTGTACTTTCTGAGTGCAGCAGATCAGGACTCAAATTGTACTGCTGCCATTTAATTTTTACATTACATTGATCAAGCGACTTAATTTCTCAGCACCCCAGTTTTCTCATGTGTGAATAATTATGTCCATTCTGAATCACAGTAACTACAGGTGAGGGTGAAAATAATAATGCATGTGACAAGCACTTCCTAAACTGTGAATTACTACTCCAGGAAGCCAAGTCCATACATTGGTTGTGGCTTTGAATTCTATGCTGAGATTCTGATGCTGCAGGCAAGATCAGAAAGAAGAGAAGGAGTGACTGATTGATGATGTCTGCCAAGAAGTGTGTGGCCTGAGGGAGCTGGAGCATGTACCTGTATTTGGAACCTCTCCCCAGTACAAGTGTTATCACAAATGTATAATCATTATCATTGGGATTTTTTTATATTATCTATAGGCTATTTGATGTTGTTATTGTTAAGTAAGTCTAAATCTTCAAATAAGCAGTATCATCAACTGAGTGTGAAAGCATTTAGGTTTCACAGTAGTGGCTTTTGATCCTGTACCTTTAATTTCCCAAGCGAATGAAGATTTTTGTTGTTGTTATTGTTATACTTTAAAAAACCTTGGTCCCTGCATGTAGCCTCTGCTGATAGCAACAGGAGCATAGTCCAGTGCCTAAAAGAATTGGGCAATTAGCTTTGGAAAATGACCTCCATCAGAATGACATAAAGTGGCCTGCAGCAGAATGAGTGTGGCTGAAGTCAGCATTTGGAATCTGGCCGAGGTTTTTTGTTTCTTATTTTTGTGAGGTTTTGACTCCCAGCCAGGATTTTTCCCTTGGTTACATGACAGGAGAAGGGGTTACAATTCAACCCCCTTTTCCACCTAAATGCCAGGCCAAGCCTGAGGATGAAACAGGAATCCCTGCTCAGAGATTGACATGACCGTTAGTTACTGGTGGTCACAGTAGGCTGGAATCCAGGTATACCATTCACCATTCATGCCTTCTGACAGAGCCGCAAGATACCCTCATTAAGCCCTGACGTTGTGAGGAGGCAGAAGCTACACCAGAAAATCTCCTATGCCTCACTCAATGCCCAGCATATTATAAATCCTCAAAAGACTTAAGCATAAAAGGTGCTATTCAAAGTGTGGCCCATGGGTCACTGCAGGCTTGCAAACTGTCTGGTACCAATCTGTCATGAGTTCAGAAAATGAGAATAAGAACTGTAAGACTACTATAACTATTTGGCATTGTCAGGTAGACTGATAGTGCAGGACCAGTGGACTCATCTCATTGACTGGGAGTGCATGACTCATCTCATTGACTGAGATATAGACCAATTCAAGGGTTATCGAGCTCATATGTCAAGAGGCCACTAGTCAAAGGCTGGAGGAGCACGTGTTACAGGCAGTTTGGAAAGGATCGGCATTGAGCTCAGTAACATGAGTCTGATTCAGAAACCAGCTCCACCATCCCCAAGGACCCACCAGAATAACAATATTCATAATACCATTAGTTCCCTCTCTCTATATATTAGGAACTATATGCTCCTAATGAAATGATAAGTATCATTATCCCCATTTTACACATACACATCCATCAATGCCTAAGGCCACAAAGCCGATCCCACAGCAATGTTTTCCTGGGCTCAGGCCTGGCTTGTTCTCAGAACCTGCTACACCACTCCACTGTGGTGTTGAGAACTGGGACCTTGGCGTGGGTCCATAAAGGAGAGACAGTGCTTTAGAGAAGGTGAGGGATTCAGCCTCTGAAACAAAGCTGTCAGATCTCATTCTGATTCTCCCTTCCTCCTCCTTCACCTCCTCCTCCTCCTCTCCTTCTTTTCTTCTCTGCCTCCTCTTTCTTGGAGAAAGGCCCCATCTGAGAGGAGGCAGAGAAAGCCCTTTGGAGCCATGGGAATGCTGCACACAGAGAATGATTAAAACTTGGAACACCCGAAGGGCACTTTTAATTGCATTTGGAGATAGAAAAGTAGTACATATGACTACATGATAAGGGAATTAAAGCAGTTAACTCTTAAAGAAGTGAATAACCATAAGTTACAGACATGTCAGGGTCTAGAAAACAGTGATTTCTGAAGTCAGGCCAAAGAAAATGACTATCAGCACATTAAAAAATACACACACACACACACACACACACACATATATACACACACAAAAAATAACAAATACATATATATATACACACACACACACACATATACACAAAATAACAAAACAGTATTTCAGCAGAGCAATTCTAACTGAAAACAATTTCAGAGCCACAGATGCCACCAAAATTTTTGGACTTAAGTGTACAAATAGGCCTGGATTAAAAACAGTAATTTCCCAGTGTCAGGCACTAGAAAAAGAGAAAGAAATTGTTGTTTAACAAGACACTGAAAGTCAAGATAGACAGTAAGGTGGGAAATTGGCAGTCAGTCTAAGGGAAAGCTGAGGGATTTGCAAGTTAAGTGCAAGATGGAGCTCAGATCCGTTGCTCCTGGGAAACAGCCTTCCCAATTGTCTAGAATGGTTAAAAAACAAAAACAAAAAACAGTATATCAGGAAAATCGGGAGAGCGAAGCATGGAGGGAGTTGTTCGAATTTATTTTTCATTTAAGGCATAGGCAGGGAAGTAGCTTGAAATCTGAAAAGGAGCTGGTGGGCTTCACTGCTTAGTGAACTCAGTCAACACCCTTCTCTGTGTCTGGTCTCTGATCACTCTTCCACTTTGCCCAGGCACCATCTCACTAAATACAGAAAACTCAAGTTATTCAAAGACAGCAACTGTCACTATAGATTCTATGGCCTCATCGTCTGTCCCTAGCAGAGTTTGAGGCACACTATAGGTAGTAATAAACAAATATGTGAAAGAGAAGAAGGCATATGAACCTAATGTCTCTGGTCTTGATCTAGATAATGAATTTGGGAACAGCTATAAGTGTTTACCATAATTAAGAGAAAATAAATACAATTTAAAGCATCCACCACACACCTCTGAAAGGAGAAGAAAGGGCAGTGAACTAGTATGGAGTCCTACCACGGGCAAGGCACAAAGTTGGCTTTATTTAATCCTAAATAGACATTTGAGAGAGAGGTATTAATGGTCTAGTTTTATGGAACAAGAAACTGAGGCTCAGAAAGGTCCTGGGACTCATCTAACTTCATGCAGAAGGTAAACCGCCAGGCTGGGATTACATCCCATGTTGACCTAGTGCCCTCCTCACTATCACACTGCAGAAATGTTACATCCTAAGAGATCTGGATGGAAGACCTGGATTGAAGTCATTTCTACTGAGATGACCAGGCTTCTTTGCCAAATTGCCCATAGATGCAATGGATCGAGAACACCAAAAACTACTCAGAGCTTAAGCATAATGGGATCAAAAACCCTCCTGGACTCATTCCATGATACCTCCCATCCCTGTTGATCTGAGACTTCAAAATCCCAGGTTTCAAAGCCACCCTATATCACCCAAGCTCTTATCCCTATGCTAGTGTCAGGACATATATTTTAAAAACATAGATCAAGCTGTGTCACTCCTCGAAGGGGAACCTTAAAACCATTCATTTGCTTAAAATCATCTGGTGACAGCCCACTGCACTCCAAATAAAACCCAAAATACTTAGCTTGGCCTGCAAGACCTTACAGGATCTAGCCTCTCCAACTTCATCTCCTTGAAGCTCCAGGGCCCCCTGCCCCCAACTTCTGGCCTGATTTTTGCTTTTCCAACATACCAAGTGTCTTATCTTGCCAGGGACTTCGTACTTGCTGCATCAGGACCCTTAACTAGCTGTAGAGCCTTGGGCAGTTGCCTACCATTTCTATGCCTCAATCTCCTCACCAATAAAACAGGGATAATAGTAGTCCCTTATCTCAATGAGTAGTTGAGAGGGTTCAATAAAATAGTACCAGAAAAGTATTCAGGATAAAGCTGGCACATAGTAAATGTACAATAAATATTTGCTATTTTATAATTATCATCATCATTATCATCATCCTGGCACCTGGAATACTCTAACCAAATTTTTTTATGACCAGCTCCCTATTATTCAGATTGCAAGAAGTCTTTCCTGATTACCTTATCTGAGGCAACCTTTCTACCTTAGTTATTTTCTCTCACACCTCATCATTTGTTTCGTTTTTTGTAGTATTTTTTCATCAGTTGAATTATCTTACATAATCATCAGTTTACCCTTCTATTGTTTCTCTGCCTCCTGTGGCTACCACTGAGATGTAAACTTTCTGAAAGCAGGCATTGTGTCTCTTTTTCCCCAATGCCTAAAACAAGGCCCTGATATGCAGTGAATAGAGGGTCAATCATTTTAATTCTGCTCAACTTGAGATGTGCTCCTTGAAAAGTCAGAGTGTTAAAAAGCAAACACTTTGTGTTGCCTTGAAATACTTGAGAGCACTTCTGCGAAGGCTATTAACTGTCCTTGACATCATAGAGTGAATGCCTGCAGCACTCTTTCTCCAAAGACCTGATGTTCTTATTTGCAATTCATAAACAGCCCTGTATGTGAGGGTAGGTGTGGGATGTCATTAACTTTATTTGATAAGCGTTCCTTATCTGTAAAATAAGAGAGCTAAACATGGCTTCTAAGCCCTTTTCCAACTTAAGCATTCTAAAAAGAAAGAATACAGAATAGAAATATTAACAACTACCACATATTAAATAATAAATACCATGCTACAAATGAGGAAACTGACACCAAGCAACTGGATGGAGGGATGGACAGATGGATGAATGAATGGATGGATGGATGGATGGATGGATGGATGGATGGATGGATGGATGGATGGATGGATAGAGGCTGACCCAGGTTTATCTGCCTACTGGTATAAGATGGTTTGGGGTGGTCTTTTCTTGGTATTCCATTTGAAGGACTCATTCACTTCCATTCAGCCCACAAACACTTACTAAGCATCTGCTGTACGTCTGGGTCTACTCTGGTCCCCCTATTTGATACTACTCATGTCTGTCCTCCTAAGAATCTCACACATTTTGCTCTGATCTCCTTAAAATTTTTTCTTGGCCAATCATAGCATAAGACTCAAAGTCTACTCAAGAAGGCCCCTAATTCTCTCTTCTCTTCAAGGCTAATTTCTAAACTTTGTGAAAGAAGGTAGGGATGCAGCAACCTCTTTTCCGTTCAATCATGCCATGGATCGCTATGGAAACTTTTGACTTAAGAGCAGAAGTCAACTCTAGAGAAATGACAATGTGGATTTTATTTTTTGAAACTATTTGTAGCCTTAGGAATTGAAGAAGTTGTTTTTCATCCTTCCTTTTTTCAACTTTCACCTTGGATTCTGTCTGTGCTTTACCTAAAGAAAAAAATATATGGCCACCTACCAAATTCTTGAACCATTTTACCATGAGTAGAAACCTTAAGTAGAAAAACAGAGGTCTGCATGATGTTGATTAACATTGATTAGCAGAATTTACACATATATACAAAATGGCCAGTTACATGTAACTTCATAAGTTTTGGAATTCTTGGTATCTCACTAACAGAAGGCAGGAAAGATAAGACCTTGCTTTGGAGAGACTGTGAAATTTTTTCCGACTGTTGAAGAGGGGTCAGGCCTTGACAGTGGGTCTTGTCCTTTGTCAATTACTTCAACATTAATTCTACAGTTCACCCTTGAGCAACATCAGTTTGAACTGCGAGGGTCCACCTATATGTGGATTTTTAAAAACTACAGGCTGTTTAAAAATACAGTAATCACAGGATGGGAAAGTCATGTATATGAAGGGCCAATTTTTCTTATCTGCAGGTTCTGCAGGGTAGGCTGTGAGTATGCACAGATTTGGGTATTCATGGGGGTCCTGGAACCAATCTCCTGAGTATGCTGAGGGATGAGTGCATTGCATCTGCTAGCTCTGGCTTGCAATTAAGAACAGGAACAGTTACTCTTCTGTAAAATGGGTTTCGGGATGGGTTAGTGGGCTAACACCCACCTGCACAGGTTAAAGAATAAATGACGCCACTTACATTGAAATGCTTTGTAAGCTGTAAGTTTCTCTTGCAAAAACAGACATCCCTCACCTACCTTCAATGTCCATTCTCTTTCTATCCTATTTCAGGAATCAATGAGTTTTCAATAATATTTCAGATAAATCCTTTGTACTCCCATTTAAGCCACTCAGTATCCAAAACTAAGGAACAAAATTGATTTATATAGCCCAGTACACCCATTATTTTAACTAATTCTCTGATTCCTTACTCTGTAAATCTAGAAGTAGGTTTGGATGGTGAGAGATAATTGAACTAACAGCCACCATTATTGTCACCATCACCTTACAGTCTAATTTACACAGACAAAAATAATATTGGATTGAATTATATGAAACTGCTATTTTTTTTCAGGTCAAAAGTTGTTAAATATTGACTATTTGATATGGTTCACCATATTTAAGGGACAGAGGTCCTCTGTCCAAAATAGGCCATCACTTGGTTCTATGATTTTCCATTTCTCACCGTCATTTTCCAATTCCTAATCAGTATTATAATAGTGAATATAACAGCCATTTATGGCCAGATGACTCTGTGCCAAACACTGCAAGCCATTTAACCAGCCCTCACTATCTCATTTTGTCTCATCTATCCATGTAGCACAAAATTCAAAGTGTGTAAAAACACTTAAAATGTAAACTTTTTACACCTATCACCCAATCACTCAGCTCCCCTCTCTAAAGAGAGGCAGTTAACATTGTCAGTTTCTTGCATTTTCTTCCAGAGATATTCCATGAATATACAAGCATATATTGTTTTAAACACACACACACACATGCACACACACGCGCGCACACACACACACTGTATGTCTGCAGTGCTAAGTGTTAAGCAGTGGCATTCTTTATAAAAGCAATAGAAATATATCCCAGAGAAGGTTATCACTCTAAAGATATACCATAATTTATTCTGCCTGTATTTTATTGATGGACATTTAGGTTGCTTCTAATATTTTTCTACTATTCACAATGATGTACAAATATCTTTTCATATTTGATTTTGCATAGGAGCAGCTAAAAAACTAAATATGTAGAAGAAATTTCTAGAAGTAGAATTGCCAGATGAAAAGATATATACATTGTAATTTTGATAGATATTTTCAAGTTATTCAACTTAGCGGTTGTACCAAGTTTCAGTTACACCAGCAGCATATGAAAATGACGATTTTCCCACTTTTCAAGAACTAGAAGTTATTAAATTTAAATTTTTTCACTATTAGCAGTGAAAAATAGCATCTCATTTTCATTTTAATATGTATGTCTATTATTACAAGAGATATTTATTATCTTCTCATATACTTAAGAGCTGCTTTATTTTCTTTCTTGTGAATTGTTTGTTCGTATACTGAATCCATTTTTTAATTGGGTTGTTTTTCCTTACAGATATGTAGGATGTTATATTTTAAAGAAGCAACTTTGCTTTGATGTACTAAAATTACATTACAAGTTCATAAGGTCTTTTTTTTAACTTTAGATTTGCTTTCCATTGAATATTTTTGTTTTTGTTTGTGTGAGATTATGTGGTGTTTTCCCTATGTCGTCCGGTTTATGTTTTGTAATTAGTAACAGCCCTCTGAGCTAATAATAATAATGATACATTCCTCGATGTTTTCTAATGCCACCTTTAAAATGGGGTGATTTTTTCTTTATGTTTAAATAATTGATCCACCTGAAATTTTAGGGGTTACAAAGTGAGAGGAAACTGTTTAGTTCCTCAGTTGCCCAAACACTATTCATTGACTGATACGTCTTTTTCTCACTGATTTGAAATATTATTTTTAGCATATTTCTAAATTACCTTAAGTATTCGAGCCCATTTCTGTATTCCAATTCCTGTTCTCTATTCTTTGTATTTTTTGGCTTTGCGTTCTTGATCCAATATAACACTTTTTAAATTATTGTTGCTTTATAATATATGTTAGCATCTGTTAGAATTTGTATAACCTCCTCATTCTTCTTTTCAGGATTTGTAAATCTTTGTGGCTTTTTTTTTTTTTCATTTGAACTTTGGAATTAGATTATCTAATTTGAAAATAAATTAGTTGGTATTTATTGAAATCCGGTTGAATTTACAAATTTATGTTGGGAAAATTGCTATTATGATGATGTTTGGTCTTTCTGTTCAAAATCTTGGATAGTTTCCCCAATGAACTCCTTTTTGAGATCTTTCTTGTGTCTCTTGGTAACATTTTGAGAGTTTCTTGTGTGTGTGTATGTATAAATACATATGTGTGTGGTCATATGCATATATTTAGACATATATATGTATATATTTTCCATTTCTTAATAACTTTTATGATCACAAATTGGGTCTTTTCTTCCATTTGGTAGTTTAATTGATTTGGTTTGTACTTATGAAAGTTACTGACTTCTATACATTAATTTTATTCCCAGGCACCTTATAAAATATTCTTAATATTTATATTTTCTTTAGTTTACCCTCTTGGATTTTCTAGCTAAAGTTTTGTATCATTTGCAAATAATAATGATTTTAGCGAGTCTTTTAACATTTTTATATCTTATTTCTTTCTTTTGTCTAATTATATTGGCTAGTACCATCAGAAAAAATGTTAAATAATAGTGAGGATAATTAACATCCATATCTTGTGTCTGACTTTAATGGGAATGCTTCTAGATTTTTTCATTAAGCAAGGTGATTATCTATGATTTGAGATAGACATAGTTCTCATGTTAAGGTAATATCTATTCTTATTCTATTAAGAGCTATTTAATGTAAAAAAGTGGATGTTGGATTTTATCAAATGTATTTCTGATGTCCAAGGAGATGGTGTTACTCTTTTTTATTATTATGCATAAGTATATTAATAAGAACAATTGATGCTTATTTGGTGCAATTGATGCTCAAGGCAGTATTTTAATTTCTTTACATGCATCAACTAATTTAATCTTTGCCCAACTTAGAACTAGGTATCATTACTGTTCTCACTCCAAAGTTAAGAAAACCCATATGCATAGGTTATGTAACTTGGGCAAGACCAGAGAGCCAGTAAGTGGCAGGTCTGAGCTTTGAATTCGTGCTGATTGTCTTGTCTGTAAAACTAATTTCATCATGATAGATTTCTTGTTAATAAATCATTATTTCATTTCCAGAAAAAAATCCACTTATTCAATATATATCCTCCTTCTGATGGGCCACATTAATTACTGCTGATGATATTTATTAAAATTTCTTGTAATTGTAAAAGAGAATAGGATTCAAAAGAGAAATTCAGTTGATATTCCCTCTTATATGATGTCATTGTCAGTGTTGAGTGTTATTAATATCCTAGCCTCATGACCATTTGGGTAATATTCTTTTTATTCTTCCTCCAAAGCAATTTGGATGACATTGAAGTTATTTCACTTTTAAAGGCTGTGTAGAATTCTCCTATGAGACTTACATGGCCCTAATTCCCCTGTGAAACCATCTGGGCCTAGGGCTTTTTTTGTGGAGAGTTTCTTTCTGGTAATTTTTTTTTATTTGAAGACCCTGCCTTTAATATATTTTAACATACACAGTGAATAAATAATAAATAAAATTTATAATATTATAAAGCTTACCTAAAGCAATGGAAGCTGTTGAAAGAAAGATCCCTTAGAAAAGTGAATGCATTTGAAAGATTTTAGGAAAGAAAAATTAGTGCACCTTGATGACTAAATTGAATAAGGACACCTCACAAGAGATGGGGGTGACAATGATGCCTCCTGCATTTTAGCTTGTAGAGCCGGCTGGATGCTGTCCCCCTTCACTGAGCAGGGACAGGAAGAATATTTCAGTTGGCTTTTGCATGGGTGGTTAAGTGGAAGGAGGCATTGAGCTGGGTTGGTTTGTTTGTTATTTTTTATTTTTTTCCAAGATGGAATCTCGCTCTGTCACCCAGGCTGGAGTGCAGTGATGAGATATTGGCTCACTGCAACCTCCACCTTCCAGGTTCAAGTGATTCTCCTGCCTTAGCCTCCTGGGGACTGAGGCTGGAACTACAGGGATGAGCCACAGCACCTGGCCTGTTTATTTTTTTATGTGTTGGATTTCAGGGCATTTGAGACACTGAGGGCTATCAAAAAGGCAGTTAGATATAAGCTATGAGTCTTTTGAGTATCTGGTAATTAAAATCTTAAAGACCATTAAGAAAGGGGAAGCCCCAAAAGAGAGGAGAATGAGGGAAGGGAAGAGAGCCTGGGACCCAGCCATATCCCTGCAAGGGTGTTAACTAACATTTAGCCTTGGACAATCACTGTAATTGAGTATTTGTTCTATTTTACTACCCATTGAGAATCTTTGATGTCAGGGCTTCTATGGAATCTGATCTGGAGATCTGTGGAATAATCTTTGGATCCTCTAAAAGAACAGCCATGAATTGGGGACTACAGGGCCTCCATGTGTGTCCATGATCAGGTCCACCATAGTGTGATTGCCTTCCAGTCTTTCTGCTGTGCTGGTTTAGGATATCTGATGAGATGGTTTTGAATATTTTTGATAATACTGTGGTTTATAATTTGGTCCATGAACCCAAAGAGACTCTTGAAACATGACATGGAGGTTTTTGGTACAAAAAAAAAAAAATCACAGATAGAAATGAGATCCTGGAATCCTGAGGGAGATCTGTCTTCTTATGAAAATGCTGCAAATTCTTCATGAAAGGAAAGTATGTCCACAGTTTTAATATGACTCTCTGAAATGATCTCTGGATATGATAATATTAACACATAGAGTTACCATTTAAAAATTTACTTGAAAAAAGATTAACTTAGGTTTTCTGACCATAGAGTTTTCTAGAAAATTTTAGAATCTGCCTCCCCCAAATTTGAACCTAAGTAATGTTCTTATGTTATTTCTTCCCTTCTTAAAAATGTATGATGGACTGATTTCATTATGCACAACTACGAACTGGTAACAAGATTGACTCATTTAAATAAAAGTAGTTAAAACCATGTTTTCTGTTGCTATATTTATTTACATGGAGTCAATTCAAATTTTAACTGCATAGGTTCACTTAGGTTTTCTCTTATTAGAGGTCTCTCACCCCTCTTTAAACCATACTTTATTAATTTCCCAGTGGCTTCAGGCAATTTCTAGCTGCAACAATGACTATGTGAATAAACAGTCTTTATTGTTCGTGGTTTTAAGATGGAGTAAAAAACCTTTGACATACTTAACATGCTGATGATTAGATGAAGTCCAAGGAATAGTCATTAGCTTTGATAATGCACAAAGCAGTCTCCTACTGAGTGCCCACTATATTCCAAAGCCTGGGGGTTCTAAAAAGGAAGATGTGTTGCTTGCTCTCACCAAGCTTATCAATAATAACTGAATAATTGAGTACTTACTATGTGCCAGGCATTCATTAATTTTCATATCAACTGTTTAAAGGATGCCTACTGGATGCCAGACTTGGGTGCTAGGTGCTAGAAATATGAACATAAGCAAAAACAAATACATTCCTACTCTTATATGCTTATGGTTGGGTGAAGGGGCATTTACGAAGTGATATCACAGAAATATGTGTATAATTTCAAATTTAGAGAAAAGGAACATAATAAGTCTATGAGTGAATATAACAAAGGAAATTTGCCTCCAGTCTGGGAGAATTCTCTGAAGACTTCTCTGAGAAGGTGATGGTTGGACTGTTTTAAGGATGAGTTCGTTTTAGCTAGAGGAGAAACAGGGGAAGAACATTATACTCCTCTGCCATGCTAGAGAATCAATCCTGACTCAGGAATCAATCCCGACAGAGGTTCCATTGCAGAAAGAAGGAGGAGAAGGGCCATGGCTGGATCATGGGGTGATAGGGAGAGTGACACGAGATTGAATTGGACAGGGGTGAGTGACAGCAGAAGTGGTGGCAGATGACACAGAGCCTGTATTCCATGTTTCCGAACAATTTGACAATAAAGGAGGAGACATAATCCAAACACCTGTTTATGCATCAGTTGAGGCAGTGAGAGCAGATATGTCTCTCATGTGTGCTCAGAGAGGAGAGCCTCCACTTTAGAGGATCAGAGAAAGCTTCCAGGCAGAGGAAAGGAACATTTAAGCAGGTTTTTGACAGTGAATAGAAGCTTCACATTCAAGAAAGGAGAGAAAGGGTATTCTAAGCCAGGGCAACAGAATGTGCAAAGGCTAAGAAAGATCAAGGAAGACGGTATATTCCGAAGGCATGACATACTTCATGTGATTAGCATGTATGTAGTATGTGCATGCAAGCACATACATGTTTGCTGGTGTGTGTATGTGCATCTATGTGTGTGTACACACACGTGCAGGAAGGTTGAGGTAAAAATTCTTAAAAGACCCATTTAGAAAATTCAGGTTGAGGCATTCGCAAGGCAGTACCATCTGCCATGCTAAGGAATTTCCCACAGTAACAAAGTTTTTTAAATAGATGTGACACCTCTTATAAACTTGTATTTTTGGTTTAGAACAACGTTTCTCTTAACTCTACTGAATATCAGAATCACTTGGGGAGCTTTTAAAACTCCTACTATTCAGACCACATTCCAGATCAATTGAATCAGAATCTCTGTGAGGGAATCCAGACATCAGTATTTTTTTTTCTAGGTGTCTTACCCATATTAACTAAAAAACAAAACAAAACAAAACAAACAAACAAAAAACCTCCGTATTTTCAGAGCAGTTTTAGGTTCACAGCAAAATTGTGCAGGAGGTACAGAGATTTCTCATATAGCACTGGCTGCATCACATGATCACATGCATGGCCTGTCTCCCTATCAGCATCCCCAACCAGTGTGGCACATTTGTTACAATCAATGAACCAACATTGACATGTCATAATCACCCAAAGTCCATAGTTTCCATTAGGGTTCACTCTTGGTGTTGTACATTCTAGAGGTTTGGACAAATTTATAATGACATGAATCCATCATTGTGTATCATAGAGAGCAATTTCACTGCCCTAAAAATCTTCTGTGCTCTGCCTGTTCATCCCTCTCTCCCCATTTAAACTCTGGCCTCCACTGATCTTTTTACTGTCTCCATAGTTTTGCCTTTTCCAGAATGTTATATGGTTGGAATCATGCTGTTGCCGTTTCAGACTTTTTCTCACTTAGCAATATGCATTTACATACAGTTCCTCCATGTCTTTCCATGGCTTGATCACTCATTTCTTTTCAGTGCTGAATGGTATTCTCTTTTTTAAATGCATCAGTGCATTTTAAAGCTTCCCAGGTGATTCCAGTGTGTAGCCAAGTTTGAGAGCTAATGGTTTAAAAAACACTCTGGCTTCATGGAAAAGTTTAGGGACCAGGAAGGAGATCAGGAGTCTTCCACAGTAGATTAAAAGTCTTAAAATGGCGGCACCCAGTGGCAATGGGAAACAAAAGATGAGTTTCAAAAACCATTTTGGCTGGCTGGGCGCAGTGGCTCACACCTGTAATCCCAGCACTTTGGGAGGCCGAGGCAGGCGGATCACCTGAGGTCAGGAGTTCCAGACCAGCCTGACCAACATATAGAAACCCCATCTCTACTAAAAATACAAAATTAGCCTGGCATGGTGGCGCATGCCTGTAATCCCAGCTACTCGTGAGGCTGAGGCAGGAGAATTGCTTGAACCTGGGAGGTGGAGGTTGTGGTGAGCCTAGACGGTGCCATTGCACTCCAGCCTGGGCAACAACAGTGAAACTCCGTCTCAAAACAAAAACAAATACAAAAACATTCAGGCCATTGAATTACAATAATGATAGACGTCTAATGGAATGTCAGGGGGAGGGGAGAAATACATAGAGGACAGATTCTCAGTTTCTAGTGGTGGTGTCATATCTAGATAGAGTGGTGGCTAAGAGTTCGAGGGTGTGGGCATGAATTCCTACTTGGCCAATCACTAGCTACGTGGGTGACCTTAGGCAAATCACTTAATCCCGCAGACCTCAGTGTGCTCAGGTATAAAATGGGGATAGTAGTGGTACCTATCTTGTAATGTGGAATATTTAAGCTAATTCACACAAAGGGCTTAGAAGAAAACTCTACATAAAAGGTTCGTTCTTCACTGTTAAGAACTGCTGAGACAGGGACAGGGCAGGACATTTCCTAAGAAAGAACTTAAACCTAAGGTAACTGATAGGAAAGAAGCTTTCTTAAATGGTCAGGTTCAAGAGTACCAATTCCATTAGTACCTGCGGGCTAAGGATTCTTGGTTGAGGTACAAAAACAGAAAAAAAAAAAACAGGAAAAAAAAAAAAAAAAGAACCTCTCCATGCCTCAGTTTTCTCACCTGTAAAATGGAGGCAATAAAAATATCCTATTTTCAGGCCAGGTGCAGTGACTAATGCCTGTAATCCCAATGCTTTGGAAGGCCGAGGTGGGAGGATTACTTGAGGCCAGGAGTTCAAGACAAGCCTGAGCAACATAGCAAGATCCTATCTCTACAAAAAATTCAAAAAAAAAAAAAATTAATTGGGCATGGTGGCATGCACCTGTAGTACCAGCTACTAAGGAGGCTGAAGTGGGAAGATCACTTGGGCCCAGGAGTTCAAGGCTGCAATGAGCTATGGTTGCTACTCACTCCAGACTAGGCAACAGAGCAAGGTACTTTGTCTCAAATGATAATCATCATAAAATCCTGTTTTCAGGTTACTGAGGATATTAAATCTGCCAAAGAAAATCCTTCTTTGCCTACCTAGCGTGGAGAAGGGCTATTTCTTTCTCTGACCTGGCTCCTCAGAATGCATGGAGATTTGGAACTGTGCTGTCTACACTGGATGTGTAAGAGTGATTGGTAATCTGGAGGTTGACTACACTTCAGGCCTGCCCTGTGGTGGAGTCAGTACCTTCCACCTCCTGGCCGCAACCTGCCCAAGCCCATCCTGAGTCTCAGGCTGTGTTTTCTTAGATAGGTCCCTTCTCTGAGTGACGAACATCACCTGCCAGTAGAGATACTATCCTTGTGATTGTTTATCTTTTTTTTTTTTTTCACTTCAGTTTCTTTGTCTTCAGTCATCCAAGTCAGAAAGTGTCAAAAAGAAACCTTTGAAGAAATCTTTATGGATCTGTGGTACAAAGGTATTTGTTGAGAGTAGCCTACAACTTTGCTTTCCTTGAGAGAGGAGCTGTTGCTTGGATTTGATATTAAAACAGTCAGCTTTCGGGAGCTTTGTGCTTCAGAAGTCATCATCTTAAAAACAGAAAATTATGATATTTGGGCGAGAAGGGATGGGATAAAAAAGAGAAGAGTAATAAGCGTCATTTTAGAACTATCTCTGAGGGAGACTGTGTTCAGTCCTATGGTAGCCTTTGTTTTACAGGTATGCCAAGTAACAAATAAGAAAAAAGGTGGAATCCTAGGTAGTTGCAATGGCTGAATGCTTAGAAAAAGAAAAATCTTGGATATTTTTAGTTTATTAGTTATTTTAAGAGCAAACTTTTATGAACAAAACTATAATTCAGAGCATTAGTTTAAAAATGGGAAAATTCTCAATAAGATAAAATTCAAAAAAATTAGAATAATAAAGAATGGATTTTTTAATGCTTTGTACACACTCCTGGGTCACCGCCATCTGAAATATATTCATTAATTCATTGATTTGTTCAACTAATGTTTGTGTGTAAGCATTTACGATGTATCAGACACAAACAACAGTAAAAAGTTCTTCTTCCCTGCCTTCAGGGAACTAAAGCAGGTACACAAAATATAATACAAACCAACAAGGATAAAGGCCAAATCAAACGGAAGATTTATTTTTCCACAATCTACCCTCAGGACCTGGAAGACAGCCTACAAATAGTAGAGGCTCAGCAAATATTTGTTGGATAGGTGGATGAATGAATGAATTATACACCTAAGACTTAGAAAGTAGGAAGGAAAAGAAAATATGTAAAAAGAATGAAGAGAGGATGTTTGCATACCACATACTTTGTAATATCTTTAAGAAACTCAAATATACTGTGTTCCCTCAAAATATTTCCATTGCAGAAAGATGAAAAAATAAATAGTTGGCCGGGCACAGTGGCTCACACCTGCAATCCCAGCACTTTGGGAAGCCAAGGCAGGCGTATCACCTGAGGTCAGGAGTTCGAGACCAGTCTGGCCAACATGGTGAAACCCCTGTCTACTAAAACAACAAAAATTATTTGGACATAGTGGAGGGTGCCTATAATCCCAGCTACTCAGGAGGCTGAGGTAGGAGAATTGACTGAACCCAGAGGGCGGAGGTTGCAGTGAGCCAAGATTGCACCATTGCACTGAAGGCTGGGCAACAGAGTGAGACTCTGTCTTAAAAATAAATAAATAAAAAACAAAAATAAATAGTTGAAGTAAGGAAACAAATATTTACAGAAGGCTTTTTCATGGAGTTGGTCCCTTTGGTTACATACTAAAGAAATTTATGAATCTGTCTCAAACACATAGGTGCCTTGAAAATAGAGTTAGCTAACATGCAGTTTCCACAGTTAAGATATAGTTTTCCTTAACTTTAAAAAAATTGTATGAAATGTTTTAAGATGAATAGAATGAACAATAATGTATCCATAATACAACTTTAAAAAATCTTAGCATTTTAGAATACTTCATTTGAGTCTTTTTATTTGTGAAATAACCACATTACAATCTCAATCGACCCTCCTAAATTCTGTTTTACTCTTCTCATTCCCCAGAGTAACCACTATTCAGAATCTTATAATTACCATTACTTGCATTATTTGATGCATAATTATGCTTGTATACATTCAGAAATAATATATGAATTTCTATTTTCTGATTTTTAACTTAATATAAATGGTGTACAAAAAAGTTCAGGTCCTTTTGCAACTTTCATCTTTTCTTCAGCAGTATGATTTTAAGATTTACTTACATAAAGCCATGTTGCTTTTATTCATTTAAGTACAGTAAGGAGTTGTATTATAGAAATATGCAAACATTTATGTATTTGTTTTCCCATTGGTGGACATACAGGTAGTTTCCAATTTTATTGCTATTATAAACTGTGCTACTATAAACACCCTTGTATAAGTCTCCTTGTTTATGTGTGCCAAATTTCTCAGAGGCACACATCCAGGTGTAGAATTATTTGCCAAAATGCCATGTGCATCTGAAGCTTTGATTTCCAAAAGGCTTGTGCCAATTTGCACTCCCACCAGAAGCACGTGAAGGTCCTCATCATGCCCATTCTTGTCAACACTTGATATTGGAATTTTCACCAATCTTATTAATATAAAATGGCTTCTCATTATTGGTTTCCTTCTTTACTCTTTTTCTTCTAGTTTACTAATGTAACTTACCAATGTAATAAAGGAAAATGTCTTGGAAATACAAAATTATGACTTTCACACAGGAAATAGACTCTCCATTTGCTTCTGAGAGCTCATTCATTCATTTATCTAACAAATGTCACCATTTTAGGTACTGGGAATACAGAGATGAATAAGACTTACTCTTTGCTACCCAGGAACCCAGGGTCTTGAGAAGGCAGATATGCAAAACAAATAAGATGGGCTAGAAAACACGATGATTTATTGGGTATAGAGAAGGAAACTGCAGAGATGAGGAGATTAATTCTAGTAGGACCTAAGGCGGCTTCCTACAGAAAGGTGATATACCAACATAATTCAGAATGAAGAGGGTTGAATAAATACAATCCTCCAAAGTAGATACTACTATCCCATCTTACAGGTAAGGAGAATGAGGCCTAACGTGTTTATTTAACTTACTTAGGTAAGATCTTTGATTCCAAAGCCAGTATACACCAAAGGACGTCACATTGTTTAAGAATTCCTGAAGACTCAATTGGTACCAAAGTCCCATGAATACAGATTGGGCAAGCTCAGAGAAGGACACATCTAACACTGGTGATCACCCATGTGTTTAGGTGACTTGCACACCATTTGAATTTTTGGTTGCTTTCAGCCCTCCTACTAGAGCCATTAATATTTTTATTAATTTTTGTATTTTTTATTTTTTGCTGCCCTTTAGCAAAATATTTTGTAACTGTTACAGAGAAGAACTGGTATGTCTATGGGACTCTACCATATTCATACTTCTGCTCTGAGCTTAATGGCACCAATTTCACGAGGAAGTAACTTTTCTAATCCTTTCCAGGGGCAGACAGATCATAGGGGGTATTGTATATACTGAGAATACTTGGGTTTTTAATCTAGGTAACATTGCATGTCTTTCAACAGAGGTGTGCCTTGGTCTGTCCTAGTTTAAGCAGGAATGTTCTGCTGCTATGTTGAGAATAGACAGAAGCTGGATAAGGGGAGAAATATGAACACCAGTCAGGAGATTATTGCAAAAATCCAGACAGAAGATGATGAGGGCTTAGATCAGAGTAATTGCAGTGGAGATGGTTCTCCTGGATGTATTTTAAAGATTGAATCAATATTATTTGCTGATAAACTAAATGTGGGGTTTGAAAGGAGAGATCAAGTCCCTTCCTATTTTCCTACTAATTCCTCAGAAAATTGCTAACCAGAGCAGTGAAGTTGGTCTTGTTAAGAGTAGACCCCTAATGCAGTTACAACTTCCCATGTTACCTGTCTCCTATATGGAAGCACTTGGTTTTCTCTGTCAACCTATTGTCAACACTAAACCACTGAGTGCTCCTAAAAGCTGTGGGCTGGGCATTCAGATGAAACTAGGAAAAACTTTGAAACAACGCTAAGGTTGCAAGAGTCTCTTAGAAATTGTGTACTTGTTAGCTCTATGATACCTAGATAAAGCGCTGAACAGGAGAATGGCCTACACCAGAGTCCTTCAACAATTCTAGGTTGTAACTGACCTATAGGTTTCAGAATCCATAAAGCCTTTGTACTCCAATACCTCCTAATCATATAAGATGCCATGCTTCTATATTTTCATTTGCTTCTAGGCATAGGTCTTGGGGTCTTGTTCTATTCTCTTAATCTTCTAGAAATCCTATTCCTTGCCCTTTACCTCCCTAAAAATCACATCTCTGCCACTAGCACATTTTGCTGTTTTCTTTGTGAAACGCACTCTGTGTATAATGAATCAGTCGGTAGACTACAGGGTGTTGTGCTTTGTTGGAATATAAACAGTGAGTGACTATTACATGTCCCAAAAGGCTTTCAGCTAATTGTTAAAACGGAGGACTTTAGGACTATAATTTGGTAGCCAGATCCTTTTTCTGGCCCACCCTGTCATTCGTCACCCAGAGGGATGCAGAAGCTGGTAAATAAATGGTTATTTATTTCACAAAGATTCCCTGAACCCCCACTTTATGTAGGCTGCATTCCAAGTCTTCAAGGTGCATATAGGAATAAAACATAATTCCTGCTTTGGAAGAGCTGACAATCTAGTAGAAGAGGCAGATAATAAACAGATCATTACCCTTCAGCCTGCAAGGCAGTGGAGAGTGTCTGGAAGAGGCTGCATCAAAGCTGAATCCAACTTGAGGAGAAAGGTGGGAGGATGAGAAAGAATGGGTGGAAAGAGGAAGAGCATTGCAGATGAGGGAAAGATTTGGGATCAGAAGCCTTGGGTGAATCTTATTATGGGACTACCTGGAAGAAAGCAGCCTCATCAGAGTCAAAGGGTGATCTATGGAACATGGGCTCCTAAGGCACTGCACAGATGGGCACAGAGATACTCTTCAGAGCCACCTGCTCCATGCCTGTGTCTTTATCCCCAGATGAGGATGAGGACTCGCTAACCTTGAGTTGGGGGTCAAGAACCAGGAAAGTTCAGGCCAGGTGCGGTGGCTCACACCTGTAATCCCAGCACTTCGGGAGGCCGAGGCAGGAGAATCCCTTGAACCTGGGAGGCGGAGGTTGCAGTGAGCCAAGATGGTGCCACTGCACTCCAGCCTGAGTGACAGAGCAAGACTCTGTCTTTTAAAAAAAAAAAAAAAAAAGAACCAGGAGCATTCCAAATGAATGTTTGTAATGTAAATTTTTAAATTTATTTAAAAATAAAGAAAACATACTTTCTATCTGCCAAACAGTATTCTCAGTCCTTTGTAAGTATTATTATTGGCCTGTATTACAGATGAGAAAACAGAAAACTTGTCCAAGTTCAAATAATAAGTTAAGCCTAAATGAGGATTCAAGTCCAAACATCTAGGCTTCAGAGTCCAGGTTCTAGGCCCCTCCCTCCCACTGCTGCCTCTATAATTGAGGTCTAAGTTGGTTGTGTAAGTAGTTCTTGAGTAGTGGTATGAATCCCCAGTCTGCAGCATCGGCAACTGAATCAACAAGGGGCAGGCAGAAGCCCTAGGCTGGATATGTGTCTTGAGAAGGAGCTGTCTATAAGACATCCCAGTCGAGATGCCAAGCATCTGAAACTCAGGAGCAAGGTCTTGGCTGAAGCTCTAAAATTGGGGGTCTTTGGGCTTAAGGGTAGGAGTGAAGGTCTCATTTGGGTGAATGTATCAATTTCCTACAGCCACTGTAACAAATTACCACACCTCATGGTTTAAATCAACAGAAACGTATTCTTTCAAAGTTCTGGAGGCCAGAAGTCCCAAATAAAGGTGTCACATGACTGTGCTCCCTCTGAAGGTCTAAGAAATCCTCTTACCTTGCTGTTTCCAGCCTCTGGTGACTGAGGGCATTCCTGAACTTGTGCAAGCCTAACTCCATTTTCTGCCTCGGGTCTCTTCACACGGCTGTCTCTCCTCTATGTCTCTCTTTGTCCTCTCCTCTTCTTGTAAGAGCATCTGTCATTGCATCGAAGGTCCATCCTAAATCCAGTATTATATCATCTAGAGATTCCTACCTTAATTATATCTGCAAAGACCCTATTTTCAAATAGTTTGCATTCACAGTTTCCAGAGTTAGGACTTGGGTGTATCTTTTGGGAGGACATTATTCAACCCACCGCAGTGGACGAGCTTGTCCTGAGAAGATCTTGAGTGAGGAGGCAAGTCAACCTAGAGGAGAAGAGTGGGGCAAGACCAACACTGGGGGAGAGACAGCTAAAGAACCCTGGGAGGAGGCCAATAAGAAGCTATCAGAAGTTGAAGGAGGTCGCCAGGAGAAGACAGCTAGAAATTTAAGAAGGAGTTTTATATATAAAAAAGACGGCATGGACAGCAAGGTTAAATACCACTGAGAAGTGTGGAACATACAGAGTGGTGAGCAAAGAGGGGGTTTTTAGTGACTTTGGCAAGAACCATTTTTTCAGCTTGGCACTGTGGATGGGAAGCGGGTGGCAAGGAGCTGGAGATCCTGGTGGCCAGTGCTGTCACACCATGTGCAAGCTGTAAGTGGCAGTATGCACGGTAGCATCCTCGAAAAACCCAGACGAAGACCCCACTCTCATATTCTTATGTCCCCAGATCCTCTGATGCATACATAAAAGTGCATTTCACATTAATTTCTCACATACAGTATGTTGAAGTGGCAGATAAGTGAGTGACTGTATCTATCTATCTATGGTAATTATTTTAGATGGCAATACTTTGACTTTCTGTTTCCTTTAAATTAGTTTTAAGTAGTAGGGGGTAATTCACATTTTATAATTCATCCAGAAGTTGTTTTAATTGTGCCTTCAAACATAGATACCTGTGCTCCTTAAATGCAAAATGACTCTCTTTTGATAAGATTAAATGGCCTTTCTTATTATTTTTTTTTATTTCACTAGTTTGTTAGTACTAATGTGAATGGTGAAATAGCAGTGCATCAAACTGATCCCAAGGAGAGTTTGGTGCTTAAGAAATGCTAGCCTGAAATAAGAATGTAACTTTTCTTACAGTTACCAGAGTTCATTTCAATTAAATCTTAATGAGGAAAAATGAGACAAATGGGTTCATGAGCATTACCTCTCAGACCTTTTAATTTTTATAAATTCACTGGCAGAGTTAGACTTACCCTGTTGCAATTACTTCATTTGGCTCTTGGAAATTTCACCTCGAATTGCATACGGCGGGTGCCAGAGGCAATCATCTGCTTCAGGGCCTAACTCTTGTGGTCATGTTATCCATCTAAATCTATAATCGGAGAAGGGGCATGTTAGAAAGGTGAAAAGTACCATTTGTCACAGCATTCTTGCGTAAAGATGGCTGGGGCTTTGGGAATAAGCTGGTAGGGGCAGTTTTTCTTCTCATTAGCTATTTTATTTGTAACTGCAGGGGCTGTCAGAAGCATGGACTTAATCATCTTCAAGTTTTTCTGCATTAATATAAAAAAGGTTGCATGAATTTTTGGCAAATCATTGTCCCCATGAGGGTATCAAAAATACTTTGCTGGTGAATACAGAATAACCCTTCTTTGGGGAGCTCACAGCTGAGTTAAATATGTAATTGAAGTGGATTTATCCAGAATGAGACATTTATGCTGATGGTGTACACGTTTTGAAGATTCTGAACCTTCACTCAGAGTGTCTTTTCAATTCTCCACGGGTAAAAGTTGGGAGGAAAGTACCAGCAGCGCTATTAATAGAATAACAGAGGGCAAGGGATGCATTTTGCGGTTAGATATGATTATCTCTTTATCCGCTATGTCTTTGCATGCATTGTGGGGTATCAGGAGGAAACCCAAGGCCCTTCATTCTGTGAAGAGCACCAGAAATATCTATCCTGCAGAATCTCAGACTAACGGGAAACTGAAAGACAGAAGGAAGGTGGAGGCGGCGGGGAACAGAAGGAAGGGAGGGAAGAAAAGAGGGAGGCAGGGAAGTAGGGAGGAAGGAAGCAGGGAGGGAGAGAGGGCAGCGCGGAACAGAAGGAAGGGAGGGAAGAAAAGAGGGAGGCAGGGAAGTAGGGAGGAAGGAAGCAGGGAGGGAGGGAGGGAGGAAGGAGAGTAGGCAGATCCAAACATCCTTTTTTTTGCTACAGCTGATGTTTCTCCATGAAATCCTTCTTCCCTTGGTCTATGAGCATTATGCTGCCTTGGTTCTCCTCACTATCCTCACTAGCTGTCCTCTGTTCATCTCTTGTCCCAGGATTCAGTGCACACATTTCTTATCTCTTTTCATACCAATTTCCTAGAACATCTTATTCAGTCCTATGCATTTTAATACAATCTCTAAACTGACACCTCCTTCATTTATTAATATATTCCCAGCCTCCACTTCTCCTGTAAAGTCAAGCCTGATACAACCAACTGCCTCCTCAACGTTTTCACTCGGAAGTCTAACAGACATGTTAAATTCATCTCGGTCAGAACTAAACTGATTGCTCCACGGTTTCCCAAACTGGCCTTTCCTGCACACCCTCAGGTCAATGTCCCTGGTGTTTCCTCTCACTCCCCTCTTATCTCTCAGCCCCATCTACCCTGTTGGGAAATTCTGCTGGTTCATCTTCACGCCATGCCCTGAATCCGACAGCTTTCCCCTTCTCCCAGGGACATGGCTCCTCCAGCTGTTTCCACTCAGTTGTTCTCCACCACTGGGTGAAGCAGGCAGATTGAGCCTTTTATGCTTAAATGGAAAAACGTTATAGCACCTCTGCCAACACCTCCAGGGTTTTGTCATCTCAGAGTGAAATCCAAAGTCCTCCCCTGGACCCATGAAGCCCACTTGGCCTGGTCACTGTCAGCCACCCCCATGGTCCTCCCCTCCACTGTCTTCCTCCATCACTCCCCCAAGCCAGCTGCTCTTTCTCAGACACACCAAGCATGCTCCCTGCTGCTGGCTTTGGACTTGTAGTTCCCACATCCTTGGCTGCTTTTCCTCTGGTTGTTCACAGGATTCACAGGGTGCTCTCCTCTCCCATCTTTTCTCCAATTGCTCCTCAAAGACCTTCTCCCAAAAATAGCCAGCCTGTGCCTACACACATGCATGACACTGCTTATGATCCTCTGTTTTTCCTTCATAAAGTGTAACATTTCCAAATCCATTCTACATGTGTTTGTTTATTGTTTGCCTCCCCATAAAAGCAGGAATTTAATTTTTGTATGTTTCCATGTCTCCAAAGTCTAGCACAATACCTGCAATAGACTGAGTATGGAGTAATTATTAGGAAAGAAAAAAGAGAGAGAGAGGGAGAAAAAAACAATTATTTGATTTTTTCTTGTAAATTTGTTTAAGTTCTTTGTAGATTCTGGATATTAGCACTTTGTCAGATGGGTAGATTGTAAAAATTTTCTCCCATTCTGTAGGTTGCCTGTTCACTCTGATG
>NW_012102710.1:141083-141981 GCF_000951045.1 Mandrillus leucophaeus
AAAAAAAAAAAAAAAAGCGAAGGCACAAGAAATAAAACCATTTGTAAATTGGTTAAAAAAATTATTGAGGATTATTTAGAGTTTAGGAAACACAGGTAGGTCAATGAATAGACTATTGTTTTTGGACTTCAACCTTGTATTGCTGTGTCCACAAGGGCCCCTCTGATGGCCTCCTTTGGCACTTGGAATGTTTTTGAATGGATTATAAGGCTCATCATCATCTAGCCTCTGCTTCTCTTCCCTTAGTTCCCTCTGCTACAGCCACTTGGCCTTTGTCAAATAAACCAAGCCCATCCCTCCCTCCAGCCTATGGGAAGGTTCTTCCCACACACCATCACATGATTGGGTCCTTATCGGATGTCCTCTTGAAAAGACCTTCATCAAACCTGGTATTCTCATTTCTGGTCATTTTCTATCACATAACCCTGTTTTATTATCTTCATGGCATTTATCGCCATCCAAGATGTCTTGTTTATTTCTTTACTTTTCTCTCCTCTCTGTCCTAGCTTTTGAATATGAGGCTTTGCGGACTGGGGCCTTCATCAGTCTTGCTCACTGCCTTTTCCCAAGTGTTTGGAACCCAGTAGGTGTTCAGTCATTATTTTCTTAGTGGATGAGTAAATGAGGCTGCCTTCTGGGGTACTGACCTTCTTGTGCCCTCCTGCCCACCCCCCCACCACCTGATGTTATCACAAAGAAGGACTGTATATGGATTTGCTGTTATGTGCACATCAATGAGGAGCCGGGCACCTAGGAAACAGGAGACTACCAGAAGTTCTTGCTAGAAATTTCTCCAGGAAGTAAAAAAAAAGAAGGAGGCATAAAATAGTTGGGAAATAAAACATGTACAGCAAACCTAACTAGGTGCATTTTCATTCCTCTAGAAAAAATCTTTTCA
>NW_012102710.1:142031-192604 GCF_000951045.1 Mandrillus leucophaeus
GAAGACAGTGTGGTGATTCCTCAAGGATCTAGAACTAGAAATACCATTTTCCCAGCCATCACATTACTGGGTATACACCCAAAGGATTATAAATCATGCTACTATAAAGACATATGCACACATATGTTTATTGCGACATTATTCACAATAACAAAGACTTAGAACCGACCCAAATGTCCATCAATGATAGACTGGATTAACAAAATGTGGCACATACACACCATGGAATACTATGCAGCAATAAGAAAGGATGAGTTCATGTCCTTTGTAGGGACGTGAATGAAGCAGGAAATTATCATTCTGAGCAAACTATCACAAGGACAGAAAACCAAAGACTGCATGTTCTCACTCATAGGTGGGAATTGAGCAGTGAGAACACTTGGACACAGGAAGGTGAACATCACACACCAGGGCCTGTTGTGGGGTGGGGGGATAGGGGAGGGATAGCATTAGGAGAGATACCTAATGTAAATGACGAGTTAATGGGTGCAGCACACCAACATGGCACACATATACATATGTAACAAACCTGCACCTTGTGCACATGTATCCTAGAACTTAAAGTATTTAAAAAAAAAAAAAAAAAGCGAAGGCACAAGAAATAAAACCATTTGTAAATTGGTTAAAAAAATTATTGAGGATTATTTAGAGTTTAGGAAACACAGGTAGGTCAATGAATAGACTATTGTTTTTGGACTTCAACCTTGTATTGCTGTGTCCACAAGGGCCCCTCTGATGGCCTCCTTTGGCACTTGGAATGTTTTTGAATGGATTATAAGGCTCATCATCATCTAGCCTCTGCTTCTCTTCCCTTAGTTCCCTCTGCTACAGCCACTTGGCCTTTGTCAAATAAACCAAGCCCATCCCTCCCTCCAGCCTATGGGAAGGTTCTTCCCACACACCATCACATGATTGGGTCCTTATCGGATGTCCTCTTGAAAAGACCTTCATCAAACCTGGTATTCTCATTTCTGGTCATTTTCTATCACATAACCCTGTTTTATTATCTTCATGGCATTTATCGCCATCCAAGATGTCTTGTTTATTTCTTTACTTTTCTCTCCTCTCTGTCCTAGCTTTTGAATATGAGGCTTTGCGGACTGGGGCCTTCATCAGTCTTGCTCACTGCCTTTTCCCAAGTGTTTGGAACCCAGTAGGTGTTCAGTCATTATTTTCTTAGTGGATGAGTAAATGAGGCTGCCTTCTGGGGTACTGACCTTCTTGTGCCCTCCTGCCCACCCCCCCACCACCTGATGTTATCACAAAGAAGGACTGTATATGGATTTGCTGTTATGTGCACATCAATGAGGAGCCGGGCACCTAGGAAACAGGAGACTACCAGAAGTTCTTGCTAGAAATTTCTCCAGGAAGTAAAAAAAAAGAAGGAGGCATAAAATAGTTGGGAAATAAAACATGTACAGCAAACCTAACTAGGTGCATTTTCATTCCTCTAGAAAAAATCTTTTCAATAGAGACTCCCTACATATTCCCCAGAGCAGCAATTCTCAACTCCTATGCATCACCCCATCAGTTGTGAGTGCTGTCGTACATGGTAGCCAAATTACCAAACTTTGTCATTTATGTTTTATGTGATACATGAGGTGAGATTTAAGGTCACCCTTGTGGCATCCTTCTCTTGCATTGGTTCTGATATGTGTTCTTGTGGGTCTGAGGGGTGAAGTGATAAGTGGTATGTTATGAGTTGCAAATGTTGCAAATATTGCACAGATTTTCTCGATTGCTGTTCAGCCTTTACCTGGGATGCCCCAGGCAGGGAAATACACACTTGACTGTCATCCACAGATTCAGGAACCCCAATCATGGTGTATTAGGCCATTCTTGCATTACTATGAAGAAATACCTGACACTGGGTAATTTACGAAGAAAAGAGGTCCAATCAGCTCCTGGTTTGGCAGGCTGTAGAGAAAACATAGTGTTGGCATCTGCTTGGCTTCTGAGGAGGCCTCAGGGAGCTCTTACTCGTGGAAGGTGAAGCTAGAACAGGAACATCACATGGAGAATGCAGGAGCAAGGAGGCCGGGAGGGTGCCACACTTTACACTTTACAACAACCAGATGTCAAAAAAACTCACTATGGACAGCACCAAGTGGATGGCACTAAACCATTCATGAGAAACCCACCCCCATGATTCAATCACCTCCCACCACGCCCCACTTCCAATACTGGGGATTATAATTAAACATGAGATTTGGTGGGGACATATATCCAAACCATTTCACATGGTGATCACCTGGATTTCACCTGTTCCATGCCCCCACATAACTCTGCAAATACTCAGGTTCTATTACACAATAAGCACAATTTTAAAGTTTAACAGGTAATCATTATGTAATCAATCCTTATACTACTAATTTGGTAGACATCACTATTTTTCATTCTGTAGCTTATCCAGCATTTCATGGAAAGCAAAGAACTCTTGTTGAACACAGATAAGACGCTTCTCTGTAAATTTTGCATTTTCTTAATTTGGGATAAAGATTAAAAAGTTGTCAAAGACTGAAAGCCCAAGTCAGAGAATCATCTGACATGAAATGATATCATTACTAAAATTAATAAACCTGACTTGGAGGTCTCAATGTATCCCAAGCAAAATGGTCAGTTTTTCATAGATTTTTAAAAAAATAAAATCCCATTCTATGCGTATTTATTTTGTTTCAGACTCTTCTTGTAAATAATTTCTTTTTCAAAATGATTGTCACAGCTCTGCCCTCGAGGAACTTACAATCAAGTAGGACAGGAAGAGACGTTCAATAAATGATTCTCAAAGGACATAGCCAGCGACTCTAAGTGGTCCATTGAGGCTTACAAATGAATTGGAAAGGGACAGTTGCTGGGAAATAAAATACAAAACAGGTAGAAAAATTGCCAACCTTTTGAGAACTGTACTAGTTAAGATAGGATGCTGGAGTAAAGATAAGACCTCAAATTTCAGTTGGCTTAACTCGATAAAGACATTTTTGCTTTGTAAAGTCAGGCTTAGGTTGGCCACCCTTCTTCATCTTGAAGCTACACCATATGGAAAAATGATGCCCAAGGTTGTAGTATCAGGGGTAAAACAGTTAGGCTTCACCATAACCTGGCACTTCATGTCCACTCCAAAGCTCACTGATATGGCTTGGATATGTGTCCGCACCCAAATCTCATGTTGATTTGGAGGAGGGGCCTGGTGGAAGATGATTGGATCATGGAGGTGGATTTTGCCATTGCTGTTCTCCTGACAGTGAGTGAGTTCTCATGAGATCTGATTGTTTAAAAGTGTATGGCACCATCCCCCACACCGCACCTGCTCTGCCATGGTAAGATGTGTTTGCTTCCCCTTCGCCTTCCGCCATGTTTATAAGTTTCCTGAGGCCGCCTAGTCATGCTTCCTATTAAGTTTGAAGAACTGTTAATCAATTAAACCTCTTTTCTTCATTAATTACCCAGTCTCAGGTAGTCCTTTATAGCAGTGAGAATGGACTAATACACCCATTGTCCAGAATTAGTCACATGACTCCAACTTTATTGTGAGGATGGCTGGGAAATGCAGGGGAACACATGGATATTTGGTGAACACCACTTCTGCCACAGTAGTGGTGGACTTTTAGTGAATATGATTAATTTTGTCTTACTAGATAAGAGAAATCACAGTGGAGTTTTGGACTCTATGAAAAGACCATTGTTTGACCTCTTTTGGGGGAGTAATTGAATAAATTTGGCACAAATTTATGTAATCACTTGGAATCTAAACTATTTTTGTGTGCCTTGCCTGCTTTATGGAATCAAGCAGTATGCCCTGGTGTATGTGGATGTGTTTCATAAGCTGCTAGGTGTGATGAAAATCTATTCTAGTATCATTATCACCACTATCATCACCGTGGTCACCTAAGTGAAAGGGGCAGAAACTGCCCTGGTCTGTGTATGTGACCAGAGAGAAGTAAAATCCGGGCTAGTTCCATGTGTCTCCTTTTTCCTTGAAGTACCGTGAACTCCAAACTTGCTGAATTTTTGCTGATTTCCCAAACATGCCTGATCTTTCCTATACCTTTTTACATCCTTCCCCCTCTGCTTAGAATGCCTTTTCTCTCCTTTTTTCCTCTCTTTACCCAGATAACACCCACGTCTCCCAAAGCTTAACCCCAGAAAGTACCCATGTACCTCCCAAAGCCTAACCCCAGATTACTCAATCTATAAAGGTTTTCCTTGATCCCCAACTGTAGGACAGCTTGGGTACTTCCCTACATACCTATCTCATGTGAAACTTTGCCTACGTATCACTTAACCATTTACACGTCTGTCTCCCTGATTAGCTTGCAAGCATCTTAAGATCGGGGACTGAGTCTTACCCTTGGTTCACTAGTACAGGATCAGGACTTGAGGATGCATTAATTTCCAATCCCAAATCAAACACTGGTTGTGTGGCTTCAGATGAGTTATTTCATCTGTCTTTGCCACAGTTTCCTCATCTGTAACATGAGGAAAGCAAAAGGTACTGACTTGGGGTTGTCATGATGATTAAATTAAAAAATACATGCAGAGTGCTTAATAATAATGCCAACCACATAGTAGAGGCTCAATAAATATTTGGTGAATGAGGAAATAAATAAATGAATGAGTGAGTGATCAATTGACTCAGTCTTATGATGGTTTTACTTAACAAATAAGCAAACTAACTAAGGCTTTGGGGGAAGATCATCTGCTTAAGTTTACACAGCTAGTTTATATTGGCTGACTCTAAAACTTGTCCCCTAGCTGCTATAGGTGGCCTCTAGCAGGTGCTCAACAAGTGAGTGAAAAAAACATTAGAACTGATGAACCAAGACAAGCAGGAAGGAGAAAAGCTGTTGAAACCTCCTGAGAACACTCCCTAGCTTCTGCTGAATCTTCGTCATTGTGTTTTGTTTTGTTTTTGTTTTTGCTTTTTTGTTTGTTGGAGTTTTCTGATTCCCTTTCAGCAGATATAAAAAGAAAACAGCCTGGGCAGCAGCATTGGAGGCCTCTGGGCACAGAGCAGGGATTTTTCATTTCACAGGTCACACTACAACTACACAGGTCACATTTCACAACTACACTCAGCAGCATGGCTCACAAAGTCAGTCTTGATTCTTAATGCTAGGAGAAAGCAAAACAGGGCTCGTTGTTCTGCTCTGGGCCTTTGGTCCAGGCTCATTGGAGAGTGATTACACTTTTCTCTTTTGCCACTTTAAGAGGGGAGGCAAGAAGTCCCAGGACACAAGCCAAACAGTGCATGGGTTGGGTGTGACTCAAGCACTCGGCACTCTGAGAGCCACTTCAACAAGCCAGCTCCTCCTTGGGCACCTAAATGCCAGATCAGCCATGCCCAAGTACCTTGGCTCAAGCCCTGATGCCAAAAGGGATAAAGCAGCACAATATAAATGTAAAGCACCCTTGACAGTTTGGCTCACTTTCTTTCCCCGGGAGGCAACTCCTGTAAGTAATAAGGAGACCTTCTTGCCAGTGTCCTGTCCTATACCTATACCTTAGATACCTTAGGCATCTAAGTGGAACTGGAACTTCAGAAACCAGTGGCAGTTAAGGACAGATGGCAGAGGAACCAGATCTACTGCTGCTCCAGTATGGACCAGCTAGGGGGCAAGGGTGTTGCACACAAGTTCTACCCCTCAGTTTCAATGCCTCAAAAAGGAAGTAGAGGATCCCTCATTGACCCTCCTCTCAGGATTGTTAGCAGGATATTAGGAGCACTAAATTGCCCTCCATGAAGTTCTTTGTAAACTGTTGTAATTTGTGCCGACAGATAACTGTAGGAGATAGGCAAGCACTGACTTCAGACACCGTGCTGTACCTAGTTCCCAATACCCCACTGGGCTCTCTTTCCAAAACGAAGGTCTGCTCTGTAAAGAAGAGAAGAATGGAGAACTTATGAGACTGTTAAGGATTTCAAAAGTGCTTTTGCTTTAAATATGTTTCACACATACTTTGTTTTTTCCTGAATTATTCTTTCCAAGAGAGCAGTAGATCTGTACTTGGGTCTTCACCCAGAAGGAAGAAACTAAGGAAATCTTCACATTTCCTTCTAGAAGAAGAGAGAGCAAGGGAAATCATTGGTTTCTTATTAAAAACTACATTATGTTTTCCTTTTCCCTGTCATACTCTCCCATAGTTTGCTTGCTTTGTCACAAAGAATAAAAGGGTTTTAGAAGTCTTGGTGTTTCTAAGAGCCTTAGTTCTTGAAACAGTCTCTTCACATGAGTAAGGAAAACTCTAAAAAGAAAGAAAGTCCCTCTTTCACAAACAAAACCTAGACACTCAGCCACACACACAGGATTATACCAATCATAAAAATGTAAACTGTAAAAACCTCAGAAAGGCAATACAGAAATAAGAGTTTAGGAATATGAGTAACATTATGATTGACAAAGCACCAGCACTGGAGTGGGCACAGCACTTCATTTACATAATCCTGTTTCATTTTTAGAGCAGACCTAAAAAGGGCTTTATTTTGAACACAGACTGAGTAACTGGCCTAAGGCCACATAGTCAAAAAATAGGGAATGGGATTAACAACCACTTGTTTGACCCCTAACCTGTACTTGTCCTTCTAGGCCTTCCTCCCAGCCCTGCAAATCTTTGAGAAGGTGTTCAGCAGCCCTGACACTCCCCTGCTGAGCCATTCTCCATCCCCTTACCCACCTGAGTCATGTGATTCCCAACGGTGGCAGAACTGAAATTCCCTCTACCCTGGAATGACTTCTTGTTGAGTGAGAACAAACGTGCTCATTCTATAGTAAAATTTGAGTTAACACAATGGCTGTTCATCACATTCTGGCTCCTTTTCTCACTCAGCTGCCAGGTCCTTTTTGTGTTTCCCCTGAAGGAAAATCATCAACTTCCAGTGGAGGCACCAACTTCTCTGGACAGTAGCAGAGGTCATCCGGGCATCTGACCAGCAGCACAGCAGGCTGGAGCACTCAGCGAGGTGTAGGAAGACGACTTCGCTGGGGTGGACCACAATCAATTTGGAAAGTCACAGCCCTCAGACATTTACCATAAAGCAGGAGTGATTGAGAACCTTTTTCCTAACTACTCATCTTCCCAAGGCAGCTCTATCACCACAGTCACATCCAGCCAGGGAGATAAAAGGCTGATGCTTGCTGTCTGCTCCTACACAAATGAGCTACATGGGCATCCTTCATATGGGCTGTTCTTCTCCTGGTCCAGTACAGAAAACAAAGTTAGTGGCTGGGGAGAGGGCCGACTATCCTCTAGGGGCAAATGCATTCCCCTTACCCTTTGTGGCCTAGTGCTCCGTCCAACTTTCTTGCAAAATAAGCATACTTGGGATTGGGTTTTCGTGCTGTGCAGCTTCATCTGCTTTGGCAAATAATACTTTGAGGCTTATTTGCAAGGATCTTTCCCGAGTCACAAAAGTTAGCAGCATAGTGCAGTGGTTACAAATGCACGTTTTGTATTTTTCCTTTTACGCAAGTTCAATTCCCAGCTCTGTTGCTTCTTACTTGGGACCATAGGAAAAGCATTTGAGCTTTCAACACATTGGTATCTTTGTTTATGCATGGTGATGATAATAAAACCTGCTTTATAGAGGAGATGGTCTGTGGAAACCCAGCATAGGGCTTAGCATAATGAAAGCATTCAGTAAGTGCTACTACTATTATTTACTATTATTGTCCAGCATTTACTAGAATCAGTAACTAAACCATCTGGTCCCAGTTCTGATATGCTTTTCTCCCAGGAAACCTTTGCCAACACAGCCCTCCCACCCTAGTCTGGATTGAGTATTCTTCCTTGGTGTGTTCCGCAGCCCATGTTCTTCTCCCGTAATAGTGCAAATCACCCAGGCTTGAAGGAAGGGACTATGTCTGCTTTGTTGATTGTATCTGACATAGAACCTGGCACACAGAATGTGGACACTCAAAACATGTTTGTTGGATGAATGAATGAATGACTGTAAGGAAAGCTTGAGGTCTCTGCCATATTGAAGAACCCAAGAAACAATCAGGCACCAAAGGCTCTATGAAAGGAACCTGGAGGGACAGTGACAGCACAGTGACAGGAAGGGGTGGCAGGACAATTACGCACATCTGCCTACCCCTAAATCCCATCTGTGCCTTTTATATTGTATCATGTTAGATGAGGGTCTCTCCTGTCTGTGAGTGGTTAGCTCCCCTTCTGTGTCATCCAAATGGTTTTCTTTCAAGAACTAGCAATTACTTCTGCCCTTCTCTCACACAATCACAGCAGTTGGTTTACCTGAAGCCCCTTGCCCCAGATGCATGGAAAAGCCTGTTAGGCTGGAGAAATTCTTACCTTCTTTCAACCTGTGAAAAATGACAGCTGTGTATCACTTTGGGGAGAGTTGACACGGGCACAAAACTCAACTCCAGATGTGTTGTAATTACATTTTTGGCTTTATTACACTTCTTGGTATGTGGTTTGGGTCTGGTCACTAGGATGGGGTGGCCGTGCTGATGTGATGTCCTGAGTTGAGAGACCTCAGGGTGCACAGAGGTTTTGGGAAGGTCTTTATGATGGAAAAAGTGTAGTGTCCAGATAGATGGATAGCAAGGGGGACCCTACAGAAGTTCCTCTGAATCTGTCCTAATACTTCTGAGTCAGATATCCTCTTCTTTCTTGGCATCTCAATTGAGTTTTGCTCTTCTGATTCATCGTAGAAAGTGAAAATAACAATTTCATGTCACTTTTGGTCTACCACATGGGCAAAGTTATTTTTCTAATAATACATAGTGTATGTAAAGATACAGAAAAAAGGAAGACCTTTTAAGCTACTTGAGAAATATAAATTAGCACAACTATGTGTTCCAATACATTTTTTCGTTACTCAGAACTAGCATAGGCCTTTAGCAGAATCATCAGTGATAAAACATGTACTCCCCTTACCCCAGTGCTAGAGACGAGAATTCCTGCAAGGCCAGCTCGGGTGTTTAGGAGGGGAATGGTAATTACGAGGCAAGTCCCACTGGGGTAAAACGTGGTTTCTGAAATGCCTACTAAGGCATCTTGTTCATCAACATAAAAGTATCATGATACTCCGTGGGTTTAGGATGGAGGCTGAGACAGAATAAGAACATCGAGGATATTAATCACATTTTGCTGCATACAAAATTTGGAAGCACAGCCAAATTCACTCAAGCTTGGACTTTAAAATGGGTTTCCTCCCTGCAGGCACCGTGCACAGAATATTTATTGTTATTTTGTGATCATCAGAGGAATGTGAGTTGCACATGCTGCATCACTCTGATGGACTCCCCTGCCCCCCAAATTTATGATAATTTACCTTGAGAGCTAAAATTAGATCATGGCATTCCATACAAAGGAATATGCTTCTGTAATTAATAATGCAGAGTCCTCACATGCTGTATGGTGTGAATTGCATTACTAATTGTATTATTATGAATGTGGTTTAGAGTATTATTAATGCAGGAAGTATCAATACTTAAAAGCCTCACTGACATGAAGATTTTTACTTCAGCAGGCATGAGCTGGCCTGGAAGCATTAAATACTCTCTTGCTTAGAGGCATTAATCTGTACCCTCTTTGAATACATTTAATTAAAAACTTCACCTTTCCAGGAATTGCTTTTATGCAACCCCAAAATGGAATTTTATTGGAGGGCAGGTCTTTTATATAAGCACCCATTTGTTCAGCCAGGGTGACGTCCCTCGGACAAGGTGTCTGGTAACGTTAGGGACATGGTAAAGAAGCTGCCCTTCTCTGTCACGGTCTTGCTTTCTTGAGAGAAGTCTCAGCTTTATAGACAAAAATAAAACCATGTTCAGAGTCAAATGCCAGGACACACCATCCAGGATACAATTTCATTGTGTCATTTGTCGTTGCTTCTTTAGGACCCACTTAAGTGCATGTTAATCTACCTTGGAACTCAGCAACCAGGGCTCTGAAGTTTGCAATGTCTTGTATGTGTAGATACTTGCAGATGCGATTTTGCTTTGTATCCTCAGATCCATGGGGTAGCTATTATTATTTCCATTTTTGCAGATATGAATGGTTTTTTAACTTTAGAAATGGAATCCTTAACCTCAGACTAGAGGTTAATCACATGTTGATAGCACCGAGGCTTGAAGAGAGTCACACAGCTGGTAGGACCTGGCTGAGATTTGAACCTGGGTCTGTCTCTAAAACCAAGTCCCTTCCTAGTTTTCTTCAGGCTCAGGCCAGTGACTCTTCTATCAAGGGTAACAAGCCAACCCACTGAAGGGGACTGAGAGGTTTCCTGGGATCTGGAACTTCTAGTTTTAAAATCTGGGACAGTCCCAAGCAAACTGAAGCAAGTTGGTCACCCTAATTCTATCTCATAAGTCCTCAATTTACTCCATCTTTTCAGTTAATTGAGATCTTGAGTTTATTATAGACAGGATATTGGAGTCTGTTGATTGGCTGCCTTCCTAGAAAGTGGCTGCATGCTAAGAATGTCAAACTGGCACACAAAGAACATTTGTCACAGGGAGGGATAGAAATTCTTTGAAGCAAATATGACAGAAGAAGTCCCACACAAGGCGCATGGATCAGTTACCACAAGATGCTAATACCACAGTAGAAGATTTCCTGCAGCACTGGATTTGGGGAACCATAATGGTTATTATTCGGAGCAAGGTGTCATGGAGACAAATAAACAGACATGGTCTATTAGGGTAATGGGAGAAAAAAGCAACATTGATCAAATATTCACCTCTCCAAATAATTTGCAGCTGATTTCGGAAGCTCTTCATGAACACACCTAAGAGAACGAGACTCTCAGATTTTACTAATAAAGTTGAAAATATGCTAGTGTTAATATAGCTGGCACGAAAGAATAGGAAATAAATGCCTGAAATTTGTCAGCTTATTAATCATTCCTTTGTAAGCAGTGCTTTTACTTTCGTTGTTGCAACATCTAACCACAGTTCATTGGCTAAAGGCCAAACTAGCTTTTGCATTGGCATATTACCGTGCGCTATGGCCCTGTGCTTCTTGTCTGTTTATTAATGCTGCAGACTTCCTACAATTCAGTCTAAAAATAGCATCAGTTTTGTGAAAAATACTGCATTTGTGCTTTAGCCATGGTAAGGAAATATGGAAGGGTGTGTGTGTGTGTGTGTGTGTGTGTGTGTGTGTGTGTGGACTTGAAGAAAACATTGTGATGCCAAAAATCCATAATTGTTACACTCCTGAAAATCTTATTTTTTTGGCATACCTAAAATTAAAAGAAAAAAATTCAAAGGGAATAGTGGAAAGAGAAGGATGAAGAGAGAGGCTGATCCCTGCCCCTGCCCCAAATCCCAGCTATGCATAATCTGTTTATTTTTAGTACACAAAATGATCATTCTAAGTTAGAATGAAACCTCACAAAAAGCCTTTTATTAGAGGGTTTTATCCTTAAATGAAACTGTGTTCCCTCATCTCAGGTCCTCTCCTACCTTCCTCCATCTGTTTAAACTGCAAAGCATTCGTGGAAAAACTATGGATGGGCATATTTCCTTACAAGATATCTGGAAAAAATATATTACTTTGGGTGCTTTTCGACAGAACATTCCTAGACAAAATTTATTCTAACTATAAGGTTTTCCTAAACCATATCCCTGGTATGAAGGTGTCTATCTATTTAGCCATGCCAGCACTCAAACATGAATGACACAGTGATGATTTCTCTAAATCTATGATTTATTTTGGACCCACAAGAACTTGAAGAAGCCAAATAAGGTTTGAGAAGCCGTGTGAACCTGCGGGAATTGCCAGGGACACAAGTGAAGAGTGATAGAGGATGTGTTTCATCATCAAAAGGAAGAACAGCAATAGTGATAAGGTCCCATGGCTGCACAAATAGAGAAAGTGAATGGTTTGCATATCAGGCATATCAGGTGTTGGGATTTGACGCAGAACTCCTGAATAATACGTTGTTTGCCTTTTGGAGGAATTAAGAGGAAGGAAATGTCATTCTTCACCTTCACACATGATTATGAAGAGAGATGGCAGGATGATAAATTGTCGTTTCCTAAGCTGTTTCTGAAAGATACTGCTGGGAGCAAGGGTGACAGGGAAGTACCAGAGGAACTGGGACAGCCCAAAGTGGCCTGAGAAAAGAGGACTTGGCAACATGCTTTTTAATCAGCCTTTGTGTCAGAACTGTGTGCCAGACGGAGGGATAACAGCTTTGCAATAGTAGAGCATAGTGGGAAGAACGTGGGCTGCAGAATCATCCATTTGTTCAACAGGTGTTCATGGAGTACCTGCTGTTTGCTGAGCACCTTCCTGGGTATGGGTCAAAAGAAGTTACACTGAAACCTGGTTCCACTACTTTCTAGCTATAGGTCTGGGGCAAAGCACTTAACCCCTCTAGAAAACGCCAAGGATGGTCTCTGAAACTAAGGATCCTAAGTCCTAATCTATAACCTTGTTGGGAGGACAAAATGAGATCATTTATGAATGGTGAGTCACTTAAATCTCTGTAATCCTTAGGTTGCTCATCTGCAAAATGAGGATAAAAATACCCAAGTCGTAGAGCTATGGTGCTGTCTAGATGGAGTAACAGAGTAACGAGTTGTGTGCCAGCCCCCTAAAATAGTAGATGGCATTTTAGGAGTCCGTGTGTTGACTCAGGTGAATCAATTTAAGAAAGAACAAACTTCAGGACAGTCTCTGTGAGGATAGATGGGAAACTGTCATTTTGGGAAGGTTCTGCACCTCAAAGAAAGCCTGTATCCGTGCAAAAGATTCCAGAAGAAAGGAGGTATATGTTAACCCTTATTTGATGTTTTCAGACCAAATGAATATGTGTTTTGAATCAGAAATAAACTAGGTCCTTTTTCAGGACTTAAGGTACTAGGTTCTGCCTCAGATCATGAGGGACATAGTAACAGACTTTGCCTTCAGTGTGCCCTTGGGCAGCTTACTTTCTGCTGCTGGGCAAACTGATATTTGCCCATACATAACAGCATTGGAAAACAGAAAGTCCTGAATGTCATAGGAGAGTTATGGGTTTCAAGAATTTTCCAAGAGCTAGCAAGGAAGTTTGAGACTAGACCCAACCGAAAGCAAGTGTCCTATTTGAAAAGGGGAAAGTGTTACCATGTGTCATGGCACAGTGAAAAGGGCAAGACCTTGAACAAGGAGAACAGCCACAATTTCAAGGCTGACACCGAGGCAGCAGTGTGAGGTCAGGCAGAGCCTCTTAACCCAATGAACTTTGGCTGTCACTACTGTAAAATGTCCAGGAGTAGGCTAGCTTTCAAAATTCTACAATATTGGGAGTCTTATGATATCTGCTTGCCGGTTTATAAATAATTTGAGAAACTGAGACTCCACCAAATGTAGTAGCCCAGAGTGAACTTGTGGTTGTGTTTTCTTGCCTTTCTTACTGGAAGGCACCTGGGTTATTTCTGCCAGTTAGACCAGCCATTTCCGATTAATCTGCTCACCCCAAGCTTCTCAGTGCTCACAAAGGGCGTGAAGAACACATTCATTCTCACATCTAGGGACTCAATGCCAGAATGGACAGGATCAGACAGATGTCAACCATGAAACTTTACATATACACACACAGAAACCAAAAAAAGTGGAGGCTGAAGCCGCAGTCTATTGCATCAATTTATTGGCTAGAACAGAAACTGATTTTCAAACACCATATATACAGATCTTCTGTAAAGGACCCAGGGGACAAGGATGCTCTCAAAGCTTGGAAAAATGAAAGGGAAACAATGAGATGGAACACAAGGAAGAAGACAAGGAAGAGAAGCTCCCTATGTGATTAAATGCAGATAGGTGGAGGAAAAATAAAAAACAAGCTTCCATCCCTGATCCCTCTCAAAGCTTTGAATACTCTCTGTGGGAAAACACACAGTGAAATTAGAAGTGATGCACATTGAAATGACACTGGAGAAGTGGTGGCAGAAGGCAGGGTCCTCAGTTCTGACCCATTTCTACTGAGGATGAAGGGACATGGGCCCTGCTGCACCTGCAACCTGGCCTGTCAGTGGTTTGCCACATTCATTCATTCAACATTAATTTATTTCTCTGCTTGCCTACTAGGATCCCAGGCTCATAAGGAAGGCAGACACATATTCAGCTCATTATACCATAGGATGATAGAGATACATTCCCAAGCATGGGCATAAAAATTAAGATGGGGGTAATTGATTCAGTCTGGGGGCCAAGTTCAAGGAGGACAAAGCTAATGAGTCCCTAAAAGCTGCATCCTTGGGCCCCTTACTCATTCCCTCTGGTTTCCCTTTCCTCATCTGTATAGTTAAAGGTAAGTAAACACCAAGTACTGGTAATAATTAGAGGTAGTGAGTGATTTATTAACCTTCTAAAAGAGTTTTATAGTCATCATTTTTTCTCCTCTGGCAACTGTTCCAAGAAAAGCCAGGTGCGTTTGAAGATTGAAATGTGTGTGGCTTCTCGGGATCTTGGTGTAGACTCTGCTGCTCTGAACTAACTGAGTAGACAGGTGTCATGACACACTTCTCTCTTCCTGAGTTCCAGAGTGATGAAATGGGGCTTTGAACGTAATGTCTTCAGCCTCGTGAGGCCCCTATACATCTGTTCTTTGCCCATGTCCCTTACTCACTGGCTCACAGACCAGATTTCTTCTCATGAATCACTTTTTTCCTCTTAACATCTTCTGCTCTCCCACCAGGCACTTCTCTATACCTTACTGGTTCTGGTGGCAGGGGGCACCGCACAAGTCTACCAGTTCGAAGGCCTGCTGCCCTCACAGCTTGTGTGTGCCTCTTCAGCAAGGCTGGCCGAAGGCCCTGCCCTCAAGTTGCTTACCGTCAGCCCCTCTCCATTCTCAGGAGGCCCCAAACACTGGTCCACCTCTGCTCAAAATCCTCCAATGTCAGCCAACTCGCTTGGACCAAAGGCCAACATCCCCATTATGACGTTTGTAATCCATTAGGTTGGTGCAAAAAAAATTGCAGTTTTTGCCATTGCTTTTAATGATAAAAACCACAATTACTTTAAAATATTTTTTCATTTCCGTAGGTTTTTTGAAGAACGAGTGATATTTGGTTACACGAGTAAAATTTTTAGTGGTGATTTGTGAGATTTTGGTGTACCTACACCCAAGCAGTATACACAGAACCCAATGTGTAGTCTTTCACCTCTCACCCCCTTCCCTCCCTTTCGCCCTGAGTCCCCAAAGTCCATTGTGTCGTTCTTATGCCTTAGCATCCTCATAGCTTAGCTCCCACTTACGATTGAGAACATACAATATTTGGTTTTCCATTCCCAAGTTACTTAACTTAGAATAATAGTCTCCAGTCCCATCCAGGTTGCTGCTAATGCCATTAACTCATTCTTTTCTATGGCTAAGTAGTATTCCACAGTTTCTTTTTTTTTTTTTTCATTTTTTCCCCCAGCTTTATTAAGGTATACATGAGAAATGAAAATTGGATATGTTTAAGTACACAACTTGATTATTTGATATAGTTTTAGTGAAATGATTACTGAAATAAATATAATTAACACATTCATTACCTCACATAATCATTTTGTGTGTGTGAGGTAAGAAGACTTAAGGTCTACCCTCTTATAAATTTAAAGTTTACAATGCAGTATTATTAAATATAGTCATCATTTCTGCTTTTATGAGTTTGACTATATACCACAGTTTCTTTATCCACTCTTTGATTAATAGCATTTGGGCTGGTTCCACATTTTTGCAATTGCAAATTGTGCTCCTCTAAATATGCGTGTGCAAGTGTCTTTTTAATATAATGACTTATTTTCCTCTGGTTAGATGGGACTGCTGGATCAAATGGTGGTTCTACTTTTCATTCTTTAAGGAATTTCCATACTGTCTTCCATCGTGGTTGCACTAGTTTACATTCCCACCAGCAGTGTAAAAGTGTTCCCTTTTCACCACATCCATGCCAACATCTATTTTTTTTTATTTTGTTTTTGTTTATGGCCATTCTTGGGAGTAAGGTGGCATCGCATTGTAAAAACTGCAATTAGTTTTGTACTAACCTAATAGTTCCTTACAGTCTCTCTGAACTCACCTTCTCCTGCAGTTTCCCTCATCTCTTCACTCCAGCTGCACTTCCCTCCTAGAAGTTTCTCAAGGAACTCAGGTCTTTGCTCTTGTTCTTCCCTCTGCTCCTGAGAATTCTGCTCTAGCAGAAATGCTGTCCTTCTGCCTGGAATGTGTTCCCCAAATATCTCACTGTCTAACTTTCTCTGAGATTTGGGTTGCCAGATAAAATACAAGATGCCCAGTTACATTTGAGAACAGATAAATAATAAATAAGTTATTAATAATATATTACTTTAATAAATTATTATTTATTATCTGAAATTCAGATTTAACTAGACAGCTTGTAGTTTTATTTGCTAAATATGGCAACTATATCAGAGTTCTTCACTTAGAAGTTGCCTTTTGGATGCTTATATTGGTTTTCTATTGCTGTTAAGACACATTACTACAAACTTAGTGGTTGGGAACAACACAATTGATGATCCTGTGGTAGATCAGAACTCTGATACAGATATCATTGCACTAAAGTCAAGGTGTTGGCAGGATTACGTTCCTCTCTGGAGGCTCTCAGGGAGAATCTGTTTTCTTACATTTCCCAGCTTCTAGAGGCGTACACATTCCTTGGCTCCTAGCACCCTTTTATTTTCAAAGACACAGTGTCAGGCCAAGTCCTTCTCGTGCTGCCATCTTTCTGATTCCACCGTCTGAATCCTTCTTTCACTGATAAATACCCACGTTAGTCAGGGTTCACCAATAGGTTGGATGGGTATATAGATGATAGATGGTAGATAGATAGATGAGAGAGAATTCATTAGGTGCCTTGGCTCGTGTGATGACGGAGACTGAGGAGTTCTGCAGTAGATATCTGCAATCTGCAGCCCCAAGGAAGCTGGTAATGTGGCTCATGGCAAGTCTCAAAGCTTCAGAGTCAGGGAAGCCAAGGGGGTAATTCTCACTCCCAGGCTGACAGTCTGACAACCTGAGGGGTGGGGGTTGGGGGAGCACTGCCTAGTGCTAGAATCCAAAGGCCAGAGAACCTGGAGTTCTGATGTCCAAAGGCAGGAGAAGGGTGTCCCAACTCTAGAAAAGCGGGAGAGAATTCACCTTTTCTCTGCCTTTCTGTTCTATCTGGGCCCCCAGCTGATTGTGTAGTGTCTGCTTACATTGAGAGCAGATCTTCCCCACTGAGTCCACTAACTCACACACCATTCTCCTCTGGAAACATCCTCATGGACATAACAGAAATACTACTTTCCCAGGTTTTTAGGTATCCCTTAATCCAGTCAAGTTGACACCAAAAATTAACAATAACAGTACCTTTGTCATTATATTGGGTCCACCTGGATAATTCAGGCTCATCTCTGCATCTCAAGGGCAGTTGATTAGCAGCTGTAATTCCCTATGCCATGGAACCTGCTGTAGTCACAATTTCGAACCATTAGAATGTGGATGTGTCTGCAGAGCCACTATTCTCCCAGGTATCCACATTTTCAACCCTCCCAACTCCAACATTTCATCTCTCTCTTCCCTATGTTCCTTTTTCTCTTTGGTACTTATCACTAGCTGACATAGTGTATCTTTTGTTTATTTAATTTATTTATTATCTGTCTCCTTCATTAAAATGCAGTTCCCTCAAGAGCAGTGATTTTCTTTTTTCCTGCTCACAGCATCCCCAGCACCTAGAACAAATACAGAGCACATAGTACACATTCAGTAAATAGGTGTTGAATGAATGAATTAGTGAATGAATGAATGAATGAACTACAACCTCTGCCAACTCCATTTTCATACAGTGCTGGCATCATCAACATGAATCTTACTTTCCACCAAACTCCCTTCTATCCCTGGGAGAGGAGATGGCTGCAGTTACAAGCGCACAGTGATGAAATGGCCGGGGAGCAATTGAGCAGCTGAGTGCTGCGTTATTGAGAAACTGTTCCTTTCCTTTTTGTCAGAGCAGAGCTGGAGAGCTGTTGCCTGGTAGAAGCTCCCAAGAAGGCAGCCAAGAAGACAGCTGTTCTAAATGCAGCCACGCTTTGCGTGCCCAGAACCGAGAGAGAAGACCACATCCCCACACTGATCAGCAACCCCGAAATCCTCCCAAACAGCAGCCTTAGGGACACAGCCCCAAACCCCAGCACAAAGCTGTCTTTCCAGTCTTGTGGGTACTTATCCCAGGGCAGGAGGCAGCAGTAATCACTCAGTTAGTGTTCAGAAGGGATTATAACTGCACGAACAAGATAGTCATGTTCCTTGGAAACTGTCACTGACAGCTCTCAAGGAACATATCCAAATTCCCTTATTTGCAGTATTGCAATTATAAAGCTGCATTTATAAATGTTAGTGTTTAAATGTTACCTTACAGTGAGTACCTAGTCTTTTAGGTCCCTGGGAAGAATAACCAATGTGCTATAAAAGCTGCATATTTCCAGTGAGGCAAGGATGGATGATTGCAAAGGGTTCCTATGCTGGGGGTCAGTCTCCAAGCAGCCATTGTTTGCCTTTTGGGATATTTGGTGCTTTGTTTCACCAAACACATCAAAATGCTGATGCTTTTCTCATGTTCTGGAAACATGGATGAAAGAGCAATATTGCATTTGACACATTTCAGTTTAATGTAAACCCTAATGGCATTTGCAGAGGGTTTATCACACACAGAATGTTTTTGCCTACATTATCTGTGCCTCTCAGCTCCTCTTTGGGGCAGAAAGTGAGGCTTTGATTTAACTGGACCCCTGCCTGCCTGTCCACTGCAGCTCAGGCTCTCAGCCCCTCCCTCATACTCTCTTTCCACGATGTGGTGGTTTCCAATGCCCTGTTCTCTTGCATTTACACGAATATTTCCTCTGCCTGAGATACCCTCCCTACCTCTGTCTTAGGAATCATTTCTTTCACCTAGCTGACTCCTAATTCATCTTTGTATGTCTCAACTTAAATATCGATTCCTCAGGCAGCCCTTCCTGACACGTTTTGCCCTTCTTTATTATGTGCATCCAGTTTGGAATCCTTGTTTATCACCTGTCTCTCCCTCCAACAGGGAGCCTCAGGGGAGGGAGCCACAACTTCTGTGTTCACCATTGCATCTCGAGTGCCACTCTCCTTCCTGAGCATATAGAGGATGCCTGATAAATACTATGTGATACATGCTTGAATAATGTGCCCCAGGTTACTACAGTTATGAAATGGATAAAGCAAAATCTGGTCCATTTGTTTTCCATCCTACCGCATCCCTATTTTCAAGCATTCATTCCTTCCACAAACATCAGACCTACTGCTTGGTAACTTGAAAGAGAAATAAAATAAACTCACAAGATACAGCCCAGCCCGCTAGTTGTTTAGAGTCCAGTGGGGGGCACCCTAATAGTTAATTTTAAGTGTCAACTTAGCTAGGCTGTAGTACTAGTTGCTGTAGGCCTCTCTTACCTACGGTTTTGTTTCCTGCAGTTTCAGTTACCTATGGTCAACCACGGTCAGAAAATATTAAAGAGAAAATTCTAGAAATAAACTATTCATAAGTTTTAAATTGCCATTCTGAGTAGCGTGATGAAACCCCACACTGTCCTGTGTCCCGTCTGGAACATGAATCATCCCTCTGTCCAATGGATACACACTACCTACCCTACCCACCCATTAGTCCCTGAGTAGCCTGCTTGGTTATCAGATTGACTGTCTCAGTATGGCAGTTCATGTGTTCAAGTAACCTTTACTTTAATTAATAATGGTCCCAAAATGTAAGAGTAGTGATGGCTGGCCATTCAGATATGTCAGAGAGAAGCCATAAAGTGTTTCTTTCAGGTGAAAGGTAAAAGTTCTCAACTTAATAAAGAAAAAGAGTCCTGAAGTGAATAAGATCTACAGTAAGAATGAATCTTCTACCTGTGAAGGAAGATAAAGAAATTCTTGCTATTTTTGCTGTTGTACTTAAACTTTATTATAGGTATCTACATATAGGTTTTAAAAAACAGTATATATAGAGTTTGGTACTATTGAGAGTTTCCAGCCTGTGGAAACTCTATGGATTTTGGGACCTGGTAACCCGTAAAATCACATGAGCCAATTCCTTAAAATACATATGTACAGACATGCGTACATACATACACATACCCTATTGGTTCTGTTTCTCTAAAGAATCCTGACTAATATAGTGACCTACAATAGTCAATGTCTGAGGCCATTTAGAGTAATTCTGAGCCACTGGCCTTCATTTTTAGTGCCTTGGCTCAACTGTAGGACAATAATTCGCCAATGAGAATCTTTAAAACTTACCAGAAATTTGCTTGTACCTCTCTAGGTGACAGACAGCACTCCGTAGATGTTTGTTAACGATTGTTATGTATTTCCAGACAGATGATTCCTCTTTCTTTTGTAAACATCTAGCTACTGTGCCCTAGAATTTAGAGATGCTGCTAGAACCCACAGATGGGATATTTGAGGCAATAGCCCAATGGTCAGAACAAGTTATATATACCTTAGACAGAGTGACCAATATTTTTTAGACATCCATTGTATCATCAAAATCTAATTTTCAGGTTGTGTGTGTATATATATTTACATTTCTCTCTATATATACAGAGATACATAGAGTTGTTCCTCAGTAACCATAGGGGTTTGGTTGCAGGACCCACAGACACCATAATCCCCCATATAAAATTGTATATTTGCACATAACCTTTGTACTTCTGCTCATATATTTTAAATCATCTCTAGATAACTTACAATGCCTAATACAATGTAAATGCTAAATAAGTAGTTGTTATACTGCATTGCTTAGGAACTAATGACAAGAAAAAAGTCTGTACATATTCAGTATTGACACAACCATCCATTATTTTTTAAATATTTTTGACCTGTGATTGGTTGAATCCACAGATGTGGAACCCCCAGATAAGAAGGGCCAATTGTACATACATGTAAACATGCACACACACGGCAGGGAACGTCTATAAAATTTTAATAGATGTGTTATGCCTAGTGTCAAAGTGTCTTCTGTGAACCCCCTGCCCCACTCTTGGTAATAGTCCAATCATAATAAGCATGTATAGAGCACTTTCCATAAGCCAGAAACCTAGGTAAATACCTCAAATAAATTTGCTTCTTTCTCCTAGTTACCCCACTAGTTAGGTACTAAGGTTATCCTAACCTTGCTGATGGGGAGACTGAAACGCCAAGAGATTAAGTCGCTTGCCCAAGGTCACCCCCTTATTAAGTAGGTGGAGTTTGAACCCAAGCTGAATTTGCTTGCCTAGCCACAACACATGAGACTCCCAGACACCCAAAGTCCTTCATCTTGCATATATTGTCTAATTTCTTATAAATCATGTATGTCAATCAGAGCCCACCCAAGAAAACAAAACCCACACCTGCTAATTTAAAAGAGGAAATTTAATATAGCATATGCTTTTAAAGATGTTGGAGATAGACAAACAATCAGAGGAAGATGCAGAAGCACTAAGATTAGCAATTGCCACTCCGGGGGCTAGAAGAACAAAGGCAGAAGGTGTAGGGTCACATGGTGTCAGCTGGAACTGTAACGGATGTGTCTGATGACAGCTGCTGAAAAGGCTACCTAAACTACAGAGAAAGCAAGAAATACCCCTCCTTATTTCCTTAACCATAGAGTAGGTTGAACAGGCTCCCTCAAAATTCATATTCCCCTGGAAACTTAGAATAATGTGACCTTATTTGGGAGAAGAGTCTTTGCAGATGTTATCAGTTAAGGATCTCAGCATGAAATCATTCTGGATTTAGAGTGCACCCTAAATCCAATTACTGGCATCCTTATAAGAAGAGGAGAGAACAGAGACACAAGGGCAAAGGCCATGTGCAGATGGAGGCAGAGATTGGAGTGATGCAGCTACAAGCCAATGAGCCCCAAGGATTGCTGGTGCCACCAGCAGCTAGGACAAGACATGGCAGGATTGTTCTTGGGAGCCTTCAGAGGGAGCTCAGCCCTGCCTACTCCTTGATTTCAGATTTCCAGCCTCCAGAACAGACAGAATACATTCCTGTTGTTTTAAGCCACCCAGTCTGTGGTACCAGGATATGGCAGTCCTAAGAAACTAACACAACCTGCTTCTATCTAATCTCCCTGGGTACCTCCAACTGGCCAAACCTCTCCTGAAGCCAGTTGGCAAAGACAGCTGGGAAATAATGTGCAGGGGCTTGTCTCCTGCCATGCAGAGCTGGAAGGAAGGAGCAGGTCTAAGAGCAAAGAAGCAAATAACCTGAGCATTGTGGAAGGGGTTGCCCATGCAGGAAGACATGGCAGAGAAATGACGGCTGTAGCATCAGAGGTAAAGAAAAGAACAGAAGGGGCCTTGAATGGTCTCTTCATGGGCCTAACGGGTGCAGCAGAAATCATGAGCTTGGCTAGTCTGACGGGGCTGCCCCAGGGTAGGAAAACAGACCAAGCACTTCTCCCCTGGGTGGGTCTGAAAAGCAGTCAATGGCCTCCTTCCCGAAAGCCTCAAAAGTGAAATTGGGGAAGATCACTCTGGAAGAAGGATGGTCCCTTCAAGACTGGAGTGACAGCTGCTGCTACTCTCCTCTGCCTGAGAACAGAGGGACTCCCTGTCTTCAGGGTTGGATGCGATAACTTTCATGAGTAATCAATTTGCAAACAAACTGAGAAAAGGCAACACATCCCCCGGTTGAATCTTCAGATAAAAAGGAGGATGTTTTGAATTTGACAACCAATCTATCTTTAATCCTATCAGGAAATAAACCTGAATCATAATCTGATGTTTTGGAATTGCATCGCTTCTAAGGGAAAGTGTTTCCTCTATCCCTTGTTTTTCTTCTTCAGAGCAGAGTGAGTTTAGTCATGTGGATGCCTGTTATTCATTCTTATCTGCTTCTTGGTGGGGATTATTTGCTTTTTTTTTTTTTTTCTTTTTGATTCCATATATTATCTTTTCATTATGTGTTTCCTAATTAGGAGAGACTCCTTCACTCTTAGATAAGAGTTTGTTTCTTAATCTCCCCCCACGACCCCCATCATCTGAGGTCTTTCTAGTACAGATTTAGCCAGAGGAGTAAATTACTGGTGGTGGGGCGGTGGGGAGGGGAGGGCGAAAAAACCTGGCTTGTGGAATTGAACATTTGGTATTTATCACTGAATTCTAAATATAGGTTATTATCAGAGACGTTAGCTACTAAAATGCCATGTACCATTGACCTGATTACTACTCTTTGGGGCATTCATTGTATCTAGTGACCCTAAGACTTGCAGAGACCACATGACTTACTTCCCAAAGAAGCTTCTCAGTCCCATAACACATTGAGCTCCTGGCTCAGTGGGGCTGGCCTTTAAGGCCACAGCACTTCTCATCACAACAGTGTTCATCTTTTGAGTGCTGACCTAGTTCCAGGCTTTTGTATTAAGGGCTTCCTTACTTTGTTTCAAACTGTCAGAGATAAGTAGTATTATCCCCATTTTCTAGATGAGGAAACTGAGATTCAGAGAGGCTAAAATTCTTGGCAAAGAACACATAGCTAGACAATGGCAGACTTGGAGGATTTGAACCCAGATGAATCTGCTTCTAAAACCTACACCCTTTTGCATCACCTACCTCTCTGTGTAGGTTTTGGAACCAGATTCATCTGGGTTCAAATCCCCAAGTTTCATGTATTAGCTCTGTGGATCAACACCATTTGCAAAGAGAAACTCAAAAACAGTGAGAGGCTTTGAACTTGGTATCTTAGAAGTCATTTAAGCCACTGATATTCAGAGAGGTAGACAACATAGCACTTAGGAGTTAATAGTACAGGGTTGAAGTCAGAGATACTTGACTGAACCTCTTCTCTGCCCTTCAAATAGCTGTATTGCCTTGGATACACTGTAGGAACCACATTCTTTATCACTAGTTCTGGATGATTTAATGGGTTTTGAGTATGAGTTTTCTCACCTGTAAAAGTGGGCCAAAAGGTGGGAGTGAGGGTTAATGATATAATAATATAAGGTGCATACTCCATGGATAGACTAGGCATTCTGTAGATATTATTAAGTTATGAGTCAACAAATATTTGAGTATACCTAATGCCATGTTAAATGAAAAGAAAAGTAAAACCTAGCTTGCCGTATATAAGAGGTGAACAAGGCTACAAGAAAGGAAAATTTCTAATGCAAATATAAACACTGGGATGTGCAAAGATTCACGATAAGTGCTATAGAAGCAAAAGAGTCCCTTGCAGGATAGGATGGTTGGAGACAGAGGTGGGATTTGAGCTGGACCTTGGAGGACCTTAAATGGTTCAGATAGTGTGACTTAGTGTGGGTGAGTGGTTCTCAACAAGTAAAGGAGCTGTCTCCAGAATATAATTCAGCTATGTCACTGGGCATATAGTTTAGTTGATCTGATACCTTTTTAATGCAAAACTTTCACAATAAAGGAAGCAGTGAATTGAACATGCTCGGCCTCAAGCTCTTTATCCTATTATGAAGATGTAACAAGTCATTTGCAGCCACCTCCTTGGAATAGTACTGATTTAGTTCAAGCGTCAACAAACTTTCTGTGAAGGACAAGATAGTGAGTATTTTTTAACGTGTAGGCTGTCCAGTTACTGAGCTTTGCTGTAGCACAAAAGCAGCTATCGACAGTAAGTAAGCATGGATATTTAGTCCACAGGTCATAGTTTGCCAAATCCTAGTTAAGACGACTGGGAAAGAGGAGAGAAGGCCTTTTAAGCAAGAAAAACAACACAAGCAAAGGTCCGAGCAACGCGTTCACCTAGCAACTCTGCAGAGACCTACATACAAAGAGTAGAAGGTTCAAGGCCATAGGATGTCACACAAAAAAGATGGAATTAAAATGTTGATGGTAGACAGAGCCTACGTTGGGAGATAATCAAATACTGCTTTGTAGTTCACAGCCAAATCTGACAAGCACCACCTGTTCCTGAGATTCAGGCAATGAGATGCCCCAGAAGAATGGGTATGAGTGTGTAGTGAAAAGAATCGAATTTCTCCAGGAGAGCTGTCAAATGAAAAGCAAAACAAGAGCAAAACACTGCACTGTCTACATTTGTTAGGCCCTCTGTTAATATGAAAAGGCAGGAATCCTGGGACTGAGCTAAGAGCTTCCTGCCTGACCAGGACATACATATGCATTGTGCAAAGCATTTTCCATGCAGGAGACAATCATTTATTTATCAAATGAACAAATTCATCACTTCAGAGTACACAGGACCATGCCTGATTTGTCTGCCATTAACAAATGACTCCTTGCTATAAATCTGGCCAAGCTATCTATTATCCATCCACCCATCCATCCATCCATCCATCCATCCACTCATTCATCAAGTTCCTGTTGTGATTACAAAATTTCATACCAAAGGGTCAGTCTTGGGGTCAGAATCTCAGAAAAAAAGAGGTCAGAAGCATAGGGGAGCAAGCTCAGCCTAAAACATTCACTAAATCTGCAAAAAGATGTCCTTGGAACTTTGCCAGGATGAACAATGGCTTTCTTAGGGATCTTATCTGGACTTGACAGGGACCCCATGTTTATGGGTTTTATATTCAAAGAGTGATCACGGGCCTTGCTGATCCCTTCCCTTTCCACAGTGTCCTGGGATTCCTCATGGTATTCTTCACTCCGGTCCTACCCCAGGAAGAGACCAAACAAAAGTGCAAGCCTGCATGCAGACTGCTGCAGATGTCGCAAACATGTTGTCTGTGGCCTCTCCTTTTAGGCAAAGGGAAAAAGTCCAGTGGGCACTTTGCAGCTGTCCTGGCTGTGCAGATTAATTTTTTCAACATCAAAGGACCATGTGTTATTATGCTCAGTTCCACAATGTGCATTTGCCTGGTGATTTTTTGTGTGTGTATATGGAGTGGGGTAATGAGGAAAAGGCATATATCTTGTAACTTGTCTCATACTTATTACAAACAGGGGACTCTTCCTAGAGTCGATGGAAGGGGCTATAGAGGATTCAACAACCACCAGAAATTTTGTACAAAATTTGAAAGACAGGCTGCATAGCCTTCACCGGATTCTCATGAGGGTCTCAGACCTCAGGGAGAGTACGAACGGCAGCTCCCAAAAGATTTGACTAGCGACTAAGGGAACCCACTCCCCAAACCTGCTTCCTGATTTCATTTCATAATGCCCCAGGCCTTTGCTGTTGCCAAGATGCGCTGGCTTACTGCCAAAGAAGACAGGCTCTTATCTGAGTTAGTTCTGCCACCTACAGCACACAGCCCAGCAAAGCCATTGCATGCTTGCAGCAGAGAAGAAACCTCATTTGCATACATGAATAAGGGGAGGGCTGCCTCTCCAGCCCCAGACTCTCCACTGGAAGAAAAATGACTTTGGGGATTCTTGATTAGCATTCAGAGATGCAGGCTCCTTTGGGGTGGGTTACAGCGATGGAAAGATATTTTTACATTAAAGGGAAAGGGATAAATTTTGAGGATTAGCACCTGAAAAAGAAATGTTGCTGAAAGCCCAGAGAGGAAAGTCACTGCAAAAAAGGAAAAGACAGTGAGCTCAAGAGTCCTCACAATAAGTGTAACCCTCCCATTTCATAGCATGCCCAATGCTAATAGTCCTTTCTAGGTCCAAACGGGTCACCCCCACCATCTACCTTGTCGTACAATGAAAAATCCTTGCTTTGGAAGAATGTAATTTCCTAAGGCAGGATAGTTTTCTTAATATACTTAAAGCAATTTTAAGGATTACCTCTAAGGGGAGAGATTGTGTTATTCGCATTTTTGTGTCCCCAGCACCAAGCAGAATGCTTGATACTTAGGAGGAAGCTCAGTAAATGTTTGTTGATGTAAAGTAATAGAAATGTAGTTTGTGTTGCAACCTATGCATGCTTGCTAATATATAATCATAATATCTACAGATTATTAAATAGTCATGCATTAGACATATTAACTCAAATTCTCATGACAGTATATAAGATGGGTATTGTTTTGCAGGTAAAACTGAAACCCAGTGTTTTTAAATAACTTACCCAAGGATGCATACCTAGTGACAGTCAAAATCCATACCTAGACTTCTTAGCTTATAAATCCATGTTTGTTCCACTCCACCCATGTATTTTATCTCCAGTGTAAGCTCATTTACAATGAGTGGTAAATGAACCAAATGTAAATAATTTGAAAATGTTGAAAACATTTTTAACTGTTTTAAATACTAAAAAATATACTGTAAAATGTTTCCCAGTCTTTAGGATTTCTCTGAAGTTTTTCTTACCATTCTTGCTTAATAATAGAAGCAAATATCTTCTGACCCTGTGTGGAGCTAGCAGTGGTACTTCTTTGAGGGATGACCCACTCTTAAATCTACTTGCATAGATAATTGTGGAATCTTTCACTCCTTTTGGTCTGGTGAGCATTAATGGCTTGGAGAGGCAATGAAGTAGTCTGTAACTTACACTTTGATTTGTAGCAAAGCATCCTTTTTACAATTTTTATTTTAGATTCAGGAGGTACATGAGCAGGTTTGTTACACGGGCATGTTACGTGATGCTGAGGTTTGGGCTTCTATTGATACTGTCACTCAGATAGTGAACTTACTACCTGATAGGTAGTTTTTCAACGTTCCCTCCTGCTTTTGGAGTGCCCAGTGTCATTGTTCCCATCTTTGTGCCCATATGTACCCAATGTTTAGCTCTCTCTTATAAGTGAGAATATGCAGTATTTGGTTTTCTGTTTTTGTGTTAAGTCACTTAGGATAATGGACTCCAGCTGCATCCATGTTGCTACAGAGAACATGATTTTGTTCTTTTTCGTGACTGTGTAGTATTCTATGGTGAGTGTGTACCACATTTTCTTTATCCAGTCCACCACTGATGGGCTTGATTCTATGTCGTCGCTATTGTGAGTGTTACTGCAATGAACATGAGTGAAGGTGTCCTTTTGGTAGAAGGATTTGTTTTCATTTGAGGATATACCCTGTAGTGAGATCAGCAAGGAATTCTTAACAGAGGAATGCACACATAGAGTCTTCATGAGTTGGAATATGGAGTTAGCTGTATAGTAACCTTGCCTTTTTCACAGGTTTTTCCATATTAACACTTTAGACTTCAAAAAGGACATCAAAGTAAGCAAGACTGAAGACCCAACATTACTAACCCAGGTCTCATTACTTTACAGCCTGATTTAGTAGGGTTGGTGTCTTGGTCCCTTTGATGTGCATATTCCTTGTGTTGTTCAGGCTTTGAAATCTTATTGTCTTCCAGAGAAATTGCAAATGTAAGAAAAGTGCAGCTGACCCTTAAATGGGGCGAGTGGTTTAAGCAAGCTTAGGTCAGTAATAGGTACAAACAACTGAAGAATCTTTCTAGGTAAAGATAATTATCATCCTTAGACTTAAGAAGGAAGGAAGAGAACTTGAGAAAATGGGAAGAAGTGAGAAGAGAATGGACTTAGAACTGGACACCACTGGGGTTTGTGCATGTCTTGCTGTCTCTATTATCTATTTGAAAGCCCTGGATATATAGGTTAGTGGACCGCAAATTCTAGTCGTGTTTGTCAGAATTATGTGAGGGCATAGGGATACAAAAATGTGATTCCTTTTCTTACCTATCATAAGGGTCACTCCTATAACAAAAGACAAATTAACAAGAGAAAAGTGTAACATATTTATTGAAGCAAAGTTTTACATGACACAGGAGACTTCAGAATGAAGACCCAAAGATACAGGAAAAATGATTCATTTTTATGTTTAGGCTACATGAGGAATGCACAATTGTGATGGACTGTGATTGGACAAAAAGAGTATGACCGAATGGTCACAGTATATTACTCTCAATGTATAGGTATAGTACTCAGGTATAGTACTCTCAATGCAGGTATAGTACTCTCTAATGGGAATAACTGAGTAGGGAAACCCAGCAAAGCCTGTCTGTTCAGATTCTTCTTTGTCTCTCCGCTCAGCACTCCTTCCTCCTGGGTATGGGACAGGATCCTTGCTGGAATGGGGGTCTTATGACCTACTTCCAAAGCGGATCACAGAATTTCTTTATGGTCAGCTCTTACACAGAAAGGCAGGAGGAAGTTAGAATAATATGTTTAGATTTTATGTCTACCTTTAGCGGGGATGGGTTCTGGTTTCTACGACTTTCCTTGGGGAAGAGGCATTCTAGTTTATATGGCTTGCTGTGGGGGAGAATAAGGGGCAGGAGACAGTAGGGCAGGAGAAAGTAAAAGACAAACTTTGCTTCATACAGAGGCCTTCACTTGGGGGCATCGTTTTCTGAGCCCCAACAGGAGTATGTAGATTTGGAACCCCACCTCAAGACCCAATGAAACAGAAGTGACATAGCCCCGAAATCTGAATTTTTAACAGTCAGCCCATTTGATTCTGATGGAAATGTTTCTTAGACCACACTTCAAGAAACGTCGGCATAGGAAGATCCTCCAGACTTTCTAAGAATCACTCTTTAAATGCATCTACTCATTTTAATTAAACTAGGAACACAGAGATAAAAGGCATAGTCTCAGCCTTCGAAGAATTCATGGCCTAGTGGTAAAGGCAGACTTAGAAGCAGATGGTTTCATAGCATGAATGAGTGAGTCCATACAGCAGAAGGAGCTGGGTGCTGAGAACTGAAGAGAGGCACCCAGCTCAGCCTGTGTGGGGACAGGTGCACATCTGGGAGGAAGGCTTAACAGAAGAAGTAACTATGTCTTCAAGGATGAGTGAGTATTCTCCAAGAGGAGGGAAGAGAAGAATTCCAGGTAGAGAGAGCTCAGAGGACCAAAAGCAGAGTGGCCTCTAGGGACATGTTCAAGATGAGGGATGGCATAAGAAGAGAGGCTAATAAGGAAGGTAGGCTGATGACGCTGAAGACTGCACATCTGTCTTTCATAATAAGGTGATGCTTTTTCACAGAAGAAGGTGCATGGCCAATATTTATATCATTGTAATTGCAATAGTGATCAATGTACAATTCCAAATTGTGGTCTCTGTCCTCATAGGTATAGTACTGTCAATGCAGTGGTATTCTGATAAGCTTCCAGTTGAAAAGGAATTCGGAAAAGTCCAAGGCAATCCTATATGGTTTTATCTTCTTGTTTTCCTCATTAATCTTTGTCATCAGACATCTTAGACGAAAGTAAGGCTGAAAAAAATCTAACCAAAGGAAGGAACAAGGTGGCTGTATGCAGAACCACAAAAAAAAATCCTCCCACATTGAATGTTGACATATGTTATTTACAGTATCGTCATGTATAAAATACAGATGAGTACATGAATAAAAATAAAATAGCATTCACCATCCACCTTTCTAAGAGTTAAGATCAAAAAGTGCCTGTAGTTTCCACTCTGTTCTCCAGTTTAAAAGATGAATTTCACTACCAATCTGCATAAACTAGCATTGTAACTCACAGCGTGTGCTTATACAAACAAGAACAGAAACCAGAGTAGAAATCGAAGCATGCTGAAAGAAGAGGGTTTTTTGTTTGTTTGTTCGTTTTTGTTTTGTTTTGTGTTTTTAACCAGAGAGAGTTATTTGAATTCAGAATAGAACTACATATATCCACCCCATTGTCTGTACAGGAGTGTGTGTGTGTGTGTGTGTGTGTGTGTGTGTGTCTCTATATGTGTATCTGTGTGAATCACATTCAGCTGTAATATCATATTATAAATGATAATTAAGTAGATATAGTCAAGTTTTTGTAATATTTATTTTTCCTCACATTTATATAAAGAAAATGAAAACCAGGAAAATAAAAGTATCCTCAAGGCTGTCTACTTGATTCCAGCTGTTAACATTATCTATTGTAATTAGTATTATAAAGTAGTGAAATGCCAATGTCTTTGAACTTCTTGCAGTTGTGTGTAATATTGGAGCCAATGCAGGAACTGATGTCGAGACATAAAACTTACAACCTCAGTCCCCGAGACTGCCTGAAGACCTGCTTGTTTCAGAAGTGGCAGCGGATGGTGGCTCCGCCAGGTACACCCTCATTCTTCGCTCTTTCTCTAAATTCGTTTTCAGAGGTGTCTTCCAGGGATGAAGTGATGTGAAAAGGAGGAAGGTGATCATTAATGTAACAGGACAAGTAGCTTATTAGGGATATTCTGACCATGGTTGTGGGCATAGAGACAATGAATTTGTGACATGCGAACATCCTTAAGAATTATCTACAGTCTCCTTGCTTATCAGATTAGGACCTGCAACTCAGAGAGGTAAAATGACGTGTTCAAGGTGATCAAGAAGGTCATTGGCAAAGTTGAGATCAGAGCCAGGGGTCCCTGTCTCCCAAGCTAGTGGTTCTTCCACTGAGCCAGATTGCTGGCTTTTCACAGCCTAATGTTTTAGGTTTTTTGTTTTTTTAAGAATGGTAGAAATTATGAAAAAGAACAAAGAAAGGGAAGATAAGGAGGAAGGAAAGGAGAAAAAAGGGATAGAAAGAAGGAAGAAAGAAAGAACAAAGGAATGAAGGAAGAAAGGAGGAAAGGAATGAAGGAAAAATGAAGTTTGCTCTATTTTTAAAGATATATTGTATCAAAAGTTCTGATCATGAAGAGAATACATAAGCCATTCCATTTCCCTCACTTCCCTAGAATGCAGTTTAGATACTACAGTCTCCTGCTGGGGTTCTGAAATTACCGCTTCAAGTCATCATTAATTGTCTTCCTATCTAATACACTTTCACTCCCAGGCGTGTGTTGAGCCTCATTGATCATAAAAGCAAAACGTATCCCTTCGCTAAAAATTATTTTTATAAAGAGTAATTATTAACACGAGGCACATAGCTTTCTGAATCACAAAATATAATGGTCACCTTCGGCTGGTAATTGGCCAGGGGTTTTACATAAAATGAATATAGCAAATTTAATCAAGTACATATTTAGAAAGCTGAGAAAATAAGTGTTATTTTATGTAGAATAGTTACATCCCCATCTTATGGGAATTTTAGACTTTTGGAATATTATTTTCCAAATATGTTAAATGTGCTTAAATTGGCTTTATTTTTTCTTTTAATGCTAATAAGGCTTTACAGAAAAAAAGCAATCCACTCAGCAAATGCTTTGAGCACCTATATTTTCTAACATAGGTGTACATAATTAATATATTATTCATTAATTCCTTCATTCATTCAATAATTATTTATTGAATTTTACTAGGGTCCAGACATGGTTCTAGCCACTGGGAGTTACAACACTGAATAAAACATGCAAAAATATTGAATCCTTACCATAACTTTAAATATATTATCTCCATTTTATATAGTGCGCTCTGAGACTTAGGGTAGTAATTTGACACAGCCAGTCTCATGGCTAACAAATGAAGGAGGACTGTGTCACAAAAAGGTTTTCATGTCTCCAAAGTCCATTACTTTACTACCACAGCCACCTACTGTTAATGGGAATAGTCCAGAGTTTGCATTTTAGGTACATTTGCCCCAGTGTCATGTCAAATTACAAATTTAAAAAGTACCAAATTTATACTCTTAAGGTCAAAGAAAGAAGATGCTTATCAGCAGTGGGCCTGAGTATCTGCTGGACTTTAGAATGTCCTCCTCAACCCTTTATTCAACTCCATGACCTGGAACAGTTCTATATCCTGTTCCTCTCATCCTTCAGAACAAGCACCCAGAACTCGATGGAGGAAAATGATAGACCATTTGATGAAAATCTTTAAGCATAAGAGACAAAATATTTACGAATGACAAAAAAAATAGTAGATAAGTAGAAAAGTCAAAAGTCAGAAGTCAGGGATACTCTTTGGACTAAGTGGTCTTTGAAATGAGCCTTAGAGGAAGATCCTTCCCATTGTCCATCAGAAGTGGCATAGGTGGGTTTTTTTGTTTGTGTGTTTTTGTTTTATTTTGTCTTGCTTTGCTTTGTTTTTGAGACACGGTTTTGCTCTGTCACCCAGGCTGGACTGCAGTGGCACAATCATAGCTTATTGCAGCCTCAACTTCCAGGCTCAGGTGATTCTCACACCTCAGCCTCAAGAGTATCTGGGATCCCTGGTGCCTATCATCACACCTGGCTAATTTGTATGTATTTTGTGCAGATGGGGTTTCACCATGTTGCCCAAGTTGGTCTCGAATTCCTGGGCTCAAACAATTCACTAGCCTCGTCCTCCCAAAATGCTAGGATTATAAGTATGAGCCATGGCACCCGGCCAGCATAGGTGTTTTAAGAAAATTTTACAAGGCCCTCTTATTTGGTTCCAGTGTGGCCCTGAGTTGCCTTCTCTCCATCACAGTCAGGTCTAAAATAGAGTTAGCAAAAAGGATGCTCTTACTTGCCATTTCCAACTTATTCAGTAACTGGCAGGAGAAGGCTTCTGAAACTTTCTCATTTATGAAACAAAGATTAAAATAATAGTTCCTAAATAATAGGATTTTTTAAATATAAAATAGTACATTGGAAACATTAAGAATAGTGACAGGCATTGCATAATGTTCTATACCTTATAAGTAACAAACAAATAAATAAAGACTATTTATCTTACCACACTTTACCTTGGGTCTCTATATTTCCATTAAAATGTTGCCCCATCCTTCAAGTCCAAAATATTTTTCTCTATTTTTGAATAGGCCTTTCTTTAAGAGGTCTAGTTTCCCCTCAGTAATATACTGGCTATACCATATACTCAGACATATTTTTTTCTTGCAATTTTGGAATAGCATTCATTAGACAGCAGGGCCCAAACCATGGGTATTCCTTCTGAACTTGGGAATCCCTAAGCTCCACATCCACAGCTGATGGAACTGACTTTACTTGAGAATTCTATAAAGGTATAATAGAGGTGGGCTGCAATATAACATTTTACCAGTAGATGCTGCTGTTGCACACTGGCTCACGAATTTGGCTATCTAAAGTTCCTACTTCACTCGTACCTTGGAGGTACCCTAGGGATCCCAGGAGTCCTCTCTTTGTTTTAAAGAGAAGACACACCAGAGGAAAAAAGTTTCCCAAATTTTCTAACGGCAAAATATTTTAAATCCAATTAAGAAAGTGGTACTTGTAGTTACACCCCTAAAAAATATTTTTACAAAATTAAATATATATAATTAGAACAATTAAATAAAAATTATTTGATCTACATACAAAGAGTGACACATATTTTGTGCTAAAAATACATCTACAGTTCCCTCCTTTTATTCTTTCTAAAGCTATAGGAAATGGAAAATGGTTTAAATATTCTACTCTTAAGTTTACAAAGACAGCTTCCTTAGGGGAACCATACTGATGATTGCCTTGTTGCTTTTGCCCTAGAACTGATCCCTCTTCCCTTTTCCATATTGCAGCAGAACCCACAAGGCAACCAACAACCAAACGGAGAAAAAGGAAAAATTCCACCAGCAGCACTTCCAACAGTAGCGCTGGGAACAATGCAAACAGCACTGGCAGCAAGAAGAAGACCACAGCCGCAAACCTGAGTCTGTCCAGTCAGGTACCTGTAAGTCTCGCTTTCCTCTTAGGCCCAAAATCCTAACCGCCTGCTTTCTACTCAGAGGGCCCAAATTAAAGTTTCTTTTCACTGAAAAAAAAAAAAAAAAAATCCTGGGCAGATTGGAGGTGGGGGAGGGAGTAAAGACAGGGACAGAGGTTGGGATGGGAGGGAGGAACTCTGCCATGGAAACCTTCCCCTGCAAACTGGGAATTAGAAAGGAATATTAAGAGTCGTGCTGCAATGGGACCTGAATTAAAAAGCCATCAGAGTCACAGACAGGAGATATGTCACTTAAGGTTTAATTAAAATATCACTTAGCAGCATGCCTGGTGGCATATTAGGGCCTCTCAGCACCATCATTGGAGACCCTGTGCTCCACTGGAAACTAGCTCCCAGCGGCTCAGTCCCATATTGTAATTCGACTGGGCCTTCCCCAACATGGGCATCCTCTCTTATTTTAAGACTCAGGTAATTAACCGGCAGCCACTAAAAATGCAGCTCAGTGAAGCTCTCTCTTAGCCCTTTTCATTAGTTAAGGGGGAGGATCAGCCTCTGGTTTGGTCTCAACTCTCTCGAACCCTTGGCCCCTTTCTTTCATTTCTTGATCTTGACAAAGGCCATTAGGAAGGGGACTTCTTTGAATTCCAAAGCTGACAGCTGAGGGTAGTCCCATATAGTGAAAACTGCACAGGAACTCTCTTCATCTCTTATTCATTCTTCGTGAATTCTGTCCCTTCTGCCTAAATCCCTCCCATCTCCTAACTCCCCAGCCCCTTATTAGACTATCTCCTTTAAGTCCTTAGCTCCTTTAAACTGCTTCTGTTCCTTCTCTGCTGTCCCTGTCATACCACCCTGTCACCAGGTGTTTGGCCATCATTCAAATCCTGAGATTTTTCAGTGCTTCGTGGATACCTTTTAGATACTCTGTTTTCCAAAGATGCCCTATTTCTTGTTACATCCCTCAACTAGTACAATTTTACCTTTTCTGTCTTTCTCACGTTTTTCCCCCTCACCCTTCTTGCTCTCATCCTTACCCTTATGGTTCTGATCCTGTTCCATCGCTTCCATGTGGGAGTGGACCTTTGCACAGGGATTCCTCACTGACTTCCAAGTGTGTATTTCAAATCTGCCCCCACCCACTTGTACCTACTTTCCATTGGTCAGTTCTCTTTGGCCAAAACGAACCCCATCAGTACCCTGAGGATTCCTTGGGCCATTGTTTCTCTTCTCCTGTCTCCCACAGACAGGGGGTATACTTTTCATTCCCATTGCATTAGAAAGAAGGGGGCATGGGGAGAATGACCAGCCTAAAATGGAAGGTACCATGTTACATTTTACAAAGTTACAAATTGCAGTCTTCAAATAATGAAAACAGTCTCCAGGTGGTCCTCCACTTTGTGAGCTAGGCTTTACACCTATTGCCGCTGAAGCTCAGGGGGAAAAGCTAAAAGAGGAAAACCCGAGTCTCTTTATTAAAAAAGTATCAAGTTATACCCACTCCTGGTGAAATTTTGAATAGAGAAAATGGCCTGATTTAGATAAATCAGCTGAAAAAGTGTACACAGGAGCCCATTTATTTATCCAATCCTGGAGTTAAAGGCAGTAACATTCGTTAGTTTCCTCTAGCAAATAGGAAAAAAGTGCATCTCAGAGGATTCTGGAATGGTGACATAGCTACTTAAAGGCACTGTAGCTGCAAGAATCCCAATCAGTTTAACAGATGTTTTCTGAGCTCCTACTATGTGCCCACACTGTGCCAGGTAGCAGCAATACCAAGGTGAAAAACAACAACAACAAAGCCCTGTCATGAAGAGCTCACCGTCTCATCTAGGGATGGCAAGGACATTTTCTCTCTCCTGCCAGCCCTCAGAGTATGGTATTGAGGAGGATTCTAAGGTCTAGTCTGGGTTTGGTGGGCCATCCATTAGTGATATCTGACATGGTTGTAGAAGTTGAGAGTAGCAGCTTACGTGTCATATATTTTGACACATATGGACTAGTCAGAATCATTTCAATTTCATTTGAAAAAGGATATAGCTTCTGTACTCTGTTATGCTCCTGTCTTCCAAATCAACAACTGTATTTTACTGGAGGTTGCCTGTATCCAGAGGGTTTTTAATATGTTGAGACCCTTTGGATTTTGTGTGATTAAAAGCAAGGCACCGTTAGGAAGTGAGAGTTGAATTTCAACACTATCTCCACACCATGCAGTTAAAGATGTTTTAATAAAGTAAAATTGTCAGATGTCACAGAGAGACAGAAAGGACAACCAGATTAGGAAAATGTACAAATTCATATGTGTCCTGGAGTTGAATAGACATTAAATGATAAGCGTTGGATGACTTGTGGTGACCACATCTTTTAACCCTGTCTACTGAGTTATCAACACTATTCTACTGGTTAACTAGAGATGCTACCTGCAGGCATCCACTGTCTGGTCCAAAGGCATGTGCCACTATGACCACAGCTGTGGTCTGTGTAGCTGCTGCGGCAGCGATGTGTGTGTCTGGCGAGGGCTAGGGTTTAATCCTTGGATTCTGCTTCTCACTCCATGAGCAGGGGCTAGGAGCGATCCCGAACTGCAGCCTCAACCCTGGGAGGGATGGAGACCTGTGTCATTCAACAGCAGTGACCCCTTCTGGCCAATTTAAGGAGAAGCATTGAGGGGCCCTGAAAGGAGTCACTTCCAGTCCTCCTCAGAGGTTGGTGGTCTTTGCACGGGGGATTAGTGAGAAGATGTGAAGTGGGTGAGAGCTGGTGGCGCCTCTGGGCTTCCAGCGAGGAGCAGAAGTTGGCCTTGTGGGGAGCTGAGGGCATATGGACCTCTCTCAGATGGCTTGCTGTTGCCTCTCGTGGACACACAGGATAGAGATGGGAAGGAAATGTACTCTCACTGCCAATGTTGGGGGGATTTTTAACAAAATGGGGGGAAATGTTGCTAACAACCCCTAAGTAGAGGCAGCCTAGAATGTACATCATGCTTTATTTATTTTGTGTGAGAATGACAAATCCAGACTACCAGAGCAGATAATCACTATCCTAGTCTAGAGGCTTAGAAGAACCAATAGAAAAAATGTGCACATAAATTTATAAGTGGCCTTAACTGTCTATGTGCATATGAAGCCCTTAACTTGCCATTTGTCAATTATGTACACACACACACATACACACACATACACACACACACGCTCTCTCACACACACACACACACACACAACTACATATCTAGCTAGGGATTTTTTATATAATTAGAAAACCATGTGTGACATCCCTTTGAAATTTAGTACATTTAAAAACACCTATGCCTAGACGTCTTTTCCAGTTGCTCCTAGAACAAAGATTCAACAAACAGATTACAAGCCTGTCGGCTCCATTGGAAATGATTCAAACTATTATGTTCATAGTACTTTCCTTGAATGACTGTTGTTTTCTAATTCAATGAATGCATCTGGAGTGTTGGGAGCTTTTCTTTTAATATCATGCTTAAGTTGGCTGCTTTTTATTTTCCTCCTCCTCTTTCAAATTATGCTTCCTCATACTCTCCCATCCTCTCTCGATGACTTTGGAGTCACAATACTAATGCAGACCCATGTGGTTGGTTCTAACATCCTTCTCCTGCCCTGCAATGCCTTATGCATGTGTTTTCCAAGCCCTTCAAGTGTGCTGGACACAAGTCATGAAATGAGATTAACCCTCATGTCACATGCTCTGTACAACCTAGCCCTATTTTTCCATCTCCCTTTGTTCTTGATCGTAAGTGTCATCTCCTAATTGCCTATAACTCAGTGGCACTCTTTTATCCTGAACACCCCCCAGCAGGTAACATTGCAGCTGCCCAGCTAACCAAATACCATTCACGTCTCTGCGGTGGCCATATTCCATCTAAAATCCTGTCATCCTTTCTGCCAGTCAGGACAGTATCTACTTTGTATCTCACCTTAACAGTCTTCATGAGTCTCCTTCCATGTCACTGTCATTTCTGGTTCTTCATTGCGTAATAAATAAATAAATCTTGGAAGCACAGAGCTGAATATCCCCTGGCATTTTTATTGCTGGGTTTACCAAGCTCACATTTTAGTCACTTACTCTATTTGGGACATTTCTTTTTAAAATCATTTTTATCTATTCACAAGAATGATTAGTCAGAAAACATAGTTTGGAAACCTATTAATTATCTCCTCTAACTCAAGAATGGTGGGGAGCAGAAATAGATAAAACAAGGTTTTCCATTGTAAAAGACTAGGGGATAAGTAAGGGATTTGTTCAATGGGCACTTTGAAAATTCTAGAAGGGATTTAGAGATCCCACTGGCCCTTCTCCCGACGGTAGGCAGTGTTCCATTCTACTGCCCCAGGAAAACCTTCTCTGGGCAAAGCTCTAGTAAAAAGAATTTTTGCACAGTTGTCGAAACATTTTATTGAATTAGCCTTTCTACTGGAAACCCCACCCTCTCATCTCCGAAAGCATCTGGCTAGCCCTACTTTCTCTGGCCTCAGTGGAGGCTGATCACAGTTGGTCACTTTCCTGAAGTTACTGCACTTTTAAGTGGAGTATTGCTCAGAGCCTGCCCAGAAGAATCCACCTGACAGATGTCCTGTCCCATACCAAGGTCATTCATCAACCCCATATGGTCCCCTTTGAGCAAAGAAGCTGGAGCTCTGCCCCATGTGTGCATTCTTCTTCCCCATCCCTGGGCCTCTCCAGCTGTGGCCTCCCCATGCTCCCAGCTACAGTAGGTGGCTTACTTATTTGCATGGAAGGACAATTTGTACTTAAAAGAGTGATTAGATGGATTCTTCTTACACGCTTCCATCTCTGATGACTACCAGCTTCATCAATGTAATTATAATTAGCGTTCTTCATCTTCCTTTTATGGCACCAGCTGGACAGACTGGTTCTCTTTACTGCCCAGATGGGTGGCAGGGTTGCCTGTGTGGTGATAGGTGACAGGCACCATGAAATAACAGATGGTAAATTCAGGGCTTGTTGGCAATCAGCAGGTTTTTGCTAATGACTTAATTAGCTATGCAAATTGTCAAATCAGTGTGAACATTGTTTTTATCGAAAACTTTACCTAAATTAATTACCATAATTAAGTAGCAGAATGTCAAGGATATTGGCTGCATAAAAGGGCCTGGCTGAGTAGAGAAAAGAGAGATTCTGTCTTCAATTAAAATGTATATCATCCCTGGGACAGAGAAAATACCGTTTGGAATGAGTTATGTGAATATTGCAGAATTGCACCTTATGTGTGTCTCTGGTCACTGCTAGTTTCCAAAGCCACTCACAGGCCCTAAATAAAAGTGGAAGATTTTTTGAGGTATTGAGAAGCACCCAGCAGAAGGTTCCACAGTCCTCTCAAAAGTCCCCAATGTCGGCAAGTTGAAAGCATGGATTTTTTTAATTTTGAAAAATACATTTTTTTATTTCTGCAGATTGCTAGCATTGCTCGTTCTCCAGTGTCAGGCTGCGCACTAAGGACATAAACTCGCGTGGTTGTTACACATCAGGAGGCGATGTTTATTTCCTGTAGAAATCAAATATGCGTCTCGGCCCCCGACATTGAGACTTGACCCCGTTGTACAGTACACGAGTGTGTCTGTCCTAGATTCCCCGACTCCTCCCACTGTTATTTTAAGCTGAGCTTCTCTCTCCCAAGGTTTCCCTGTAATAATGTCAGCTGCTGTTCACAGGATGTGATGGTGGTAGGAGAGCCAACTCTGATGGGAGGTGAGTTTGGGGACGAGGACGAAAGGCTAATCACTAGATTAGAAAACACGCAATATGATGCGGCCAACGGCATGGACGACGAGGAGGACTTCAACAATTCACCCGCGCTGGGGAACAACAGCCCGTGGAACAGTAAACCTCCCGCCACTCAAGAGACCAAATCAGAAAACCCCCCACCCCAGGCTTCCCAATAAGATTATCCGCACCAGAATCCACTGTCAATAGGCCCGTGGGTGATCATTACGATTGCAGATCTTTACTTACAGGAGAGGAAACAGAAGAGATAAAAACTTTTCCATGCAAATATCTATTTCTAAACCACAATGATCTGATTTTCTTTCTTCTTTCTTTTTTTCTAATTGAGAGGATTATTCCAAATAAGCTTCCATGACCCTTCCTTGGAGGCCTTCACAGGTAATACAGATACTGGCACTGATTGTAATTAAAACGAGAGAAAACTCTAGCGCATCTTCTGGCACGGTTTTAACAACGTGTTTGTGTTGAATTTCCTTTTTATGCATCAAACGAAGGCCATATTGTCCATAAATGCTCAGTGCTCAGGATCTCATTAATATGCCGAACCTAACTACAGATGACTTTTTAATATTGTAAAATATTTTCTGCTTTTTGACTTGCATCTGAGAGTTTCTTGTTTCAGTAAAAAAAGAAAAGACAAAAAAATCAGCTTTGGAAAGTAATTTAAACGTACCTTTATTTTTTTTTTCTTTATGTTTTCTTTCATTGGGCAACAGCTAAGAGGGCCCAGCAAGGTAATTTATGGTCGAGCTGATGTCAATTGGTTCTTAAGTCTTGAGTCGACTCAATTTAGCCCAAGTGCTGAAACAAGAAATGTCATTTTTTTCATCGAAGACACCAGGGCAGATTTTTAAGTAAAGAAAGACAATTGGACCCTTAAGAATTTATGCATTTGTAAAGTTGCTGTTGATCCAAATATTTTCAAGCCATGTAATCCATTGGTTTTGTGGGAAGTTTAATAAACCTGAAACTTTTGTGTGTTTTTAAATTGTACCTGAGTTGACCATCCTTTCTTTTTATAGTATATTTCTTGTATGATATTTTGTAAAGCTCTCACCTGGTTCTTTTATGGGGACTTTTCGTTTTTGGGCAACTCCAGTGTATTTATGTGAAACTTTATAAGAGAACTAATTTTTCCATTTGCATATTAATATGTTCCCCCACACATGTAAAGACACAGTGGCTCCGTGTGTTAAAAACAGCTGTATTTTATGTATGCTTTACTGATAAGTGTGCCAATAATAAACTGTGTTAATGACCAAAGCAAGTGAATCTGGCTATTTGTGTGAGTACGTGTGTAGCAATCTGCTCACAATTATGAGAAGTATTGAGCTTAGATTCATGGTCCAGACTCCAAATGAAGTGGAACCGTAAAACCTGTGTGAAGTAAGTTCACTGTGCGCTGGCTACCAATTCGTCTGAGTCCAGTGAGCCAGAAGACACTCATGTGCAACAAATTACACGGAGTAGGTTTATTACTTACAGACAGGCAGCAAGAAACAACAGAAGCCTAGGAACCATGGGACATAGTCCCCAAGGCTCAGAAAAGCTGCCCAGGGCAGACGGAGTCTCAGCTGTGGTGCAAGGCCCCATTTGCACCACAGCTGAGGGACCCTGGAAAGCAGCCGGACCTGGGTTTTATACCCTGAGGTCATGTGACACGCTGGACTAAAGCACTGAAGGGCATCCTGTTTCTATGAGGGGATGGGTTGGGACCAGAGCTCAGGCTATTTCACCCAGTCACCCCTTATCTCAGGATGTTTCATTCCCAGCTCATGCTACAGTTATTCTTGAGAACAAAGAGCAAGAAAAAGGAGAGAATTGGGTCAGTTTGAGGCCACGGAAGAACTGTCCTACAACCTGTGCCATCTTTTATAAAGCATTGTTTCTTTCCTTGCTTACTGCAGCTACTTGAGCAAACACAGAAATGCCTTCTCTATGCTGAGCCCTGTGCTAGCCAAGGATACAACATGAAAAGATAGACTGAATGGTGTTCTTGGAGGTTGTAGTCAAGTAGAAAGGCAGTAGCTTCCAGTCACTGAGTGCTTGCTCTGCACAAAAGAACTCTACTTAAGGCTCATTATTTCAATTAATCCTCGTGATAACTCCATAGCATAAGCATGATTATTACCATTTTGAAAATCAATGTCTCACGTGCCTATTTTTCTATACAGAGTAAGGAAAATTCACTGGAGTATCTTTTATGTTTAAAGAACATTATTCATAATTTTCACTTTGTGCTAATGATAAAGATGAGAGAGGAAATCTGGTATTATTTATTGAGTGTTTATTAAGTGCCAGGCAATTTCAATTTATCATCTCCGTGAATTCTGGGAAGGGGATTTGAAAGGGGGAAGCTAAAGAAAGGTTAAGCGTCTTAGGTTGAGATCTCTAGAAGCAGAGCCTAAAGCTGGGATTCAGGGACACGAGGTTTATTAAGGGAATGCTCTACAGGAAAAAATATATATATGAGAGTGGGAGAAGCAGGATAGGGACGGAGAAAGAACTAAGGAAAGCTATGGGCCTCCACAGTCAGCTTCCTGGGCCTGCTCCACAAGGTGAGGGCTTTGTAGACCTCACTGAAGAGTTATCCCTGCTTGTGCTACAGTCCAGCCTTTCCGCACCTGTATCAATATCAACACTTCATTGATTGGGAACCATCCCCAGGTGTATGAGGGATTTGTGACCTTCAGAGCAAGATGGCTTCATTAACCAAGGGGCATTCTACAGAGAAGAAACCAACTAGATGCAACAGTGACAGTATCTTGGGACGGGTGTTCTGGCTTCATAAAGGACATCTATGTAGGCACAAATTTGCTTACTCCATTAAGTAAGTTGTCCCTGGTCTCCTATATCAGGAATGTCACAGTTGGGATTTTAATCTGGATCTTTCTTGACTACAAAGCCTGGTTTGGTTTTGTTTTTTTCCTAGAATATTACATTGCCTTCCTAGAATATTCTCACTTTTTTGAAAATATGTGCTGTAATAGCAACAGAACTAATGAAAACATAGGGAAACAGATACTTTATTGCTTTCCCACTTGTGTGCTTTTAAGATAACTTTCAGTGCATCCCTCACCCTCACCTCACCATTTTAGGTTTTCTTTTATTAATTCATTAAAGTCATTTACATATACAATCTTAGTCCGTTTTCTGTTATATCAGAATACCACAGAATGAGTTATTTGTCAATAAAATAAGTTTATTTAGCTAACAGTTCTGGAAGCTGGGAAGTCCAATTGCATGGTACCAGCATTTGGTGAGGGGCTTCTTGCTGCATTGTGACATGGTGGAGGGCATCACATGGCAAGAGGGCAAAAGCTTGCCAGCTCAGATCACTTTTTCTCTTCTTATAAAGCCACCAGTTTCAACATAGGGACTCCACCCTGATGACCTTATTTAACACTAATTACCTCCCAATGTCCCCACCTCAAGATACCATCAACACATAAACTTGGGAGTTCAGTTTTCAATACATGAAATTTGGGGGACACATTCAAACTGTTGCACAATCATTACAGATGATGCATAGAACAATTTATCTAACACCTATTCCAGTTATTTGTTGTTGCATAGTATAACAATCCAAAACTTACTAACTCAAGAGAACACTTGATTATTATCAGTTACCCTTCTGAGAGTTCACTGCTCTTTGCCAGGTGATTTACACCTTACAGTGTCAGATGCCAGCTGGGGGAGAGGTCATCAGAGCCTTGACTAGGCTGGACATTGTAGATGATGCCCTCACTATGCTAGCTATTGGGTAGGAGCTTAACCAGTGCTGTTGACTGTTGAAGTGCATTTTGATAGCCTCTCTATAAGGTTATCATAGTATAATGTTTGAGTTCTAAGAAGGGGTGTTGCAAGAGACAGCATCCCAAAACATAGGGAAAAGAAATTGCCAGCACCTAGAACTGGCACTAAAGCACCTCTTCTGCATGCTATCCACCAAAGCAGCCACAAGTCAGCCCAGATTCAAGGCACTGATGGACAGACTACATTTGTGATGGGTAAATGGCATGTGCATACCAGGAAGGAAGAAACTGATAGCCATCACTTTTGGGAAAAAACCATCTACAACAGCCAAGGCAATTTACAACCTGGCCTCAGCTTAACTTACAGTTTTATTTTTACTCCTTTCCCACTTAGACCTGATTAACTCTCTACCCTAGATTCCTATTTTCTGAATACACCAAATGTTTATGCCTCATGTGCATTTAAATATTTATCCTCTTAGAATGCCATTCTCCACCTTCTTATGTAACCAAAGCTACTCATCTTTAAAAACTCTGCTTGATTCTCATGTCCTCTGAGACATTTTTCCCACCTCTGGTTAGGCTTGATTGCCCCCTCTGGGTTCCAAAAACACCTGATTCTTGCTTCATTCCAGCATTTCCTTTCAAATTTCTGTTGTTGTCAAATACCCCTCACTGTCCCATTAGACTTCTTTGACTCTGAGAGGTTTAATCATTGTAATCTGTATTCTTAATATCTAATCTCTATCATACATGCCGGTGGAATAGAATTAATGAAAAAATCTCAAGCAAGAAATCATGAAACCACTTTTTACCATTGTATTAGTCCATTCTCAGACTGCTACAAAGACATACTTGAGACTGGGGAATTTATGAAGGACATAGGTCTAATTGATTCACAGTTCCTCATGGCTGTGGAGGTCTCAGGAAATTTACAATCATGGCGGAAGGTGAGAGAGAAACAAAGGCATGTCTTATATGGTGGCAGACAAGAGTGAGTGAGTGAGCAAAGGGGGAAGAGCTCCTTATAAAACCATCATATCTTGTGAGAGCTCACTCACTATCACAAGAACAGCATGGAGGAAGCCACTGCCATAATCCAATCACTTCCCACCAGGTCCTGCCATCAACACGTGGGAATTACGGGAGCTACAATTCGAGATGAGATTTGAGTGGGGACTCACAGCCAAAACATATCACTCTGCCCCTCCCAGCCCCACACAAATTGCATGTCTTTTCACAGTTGAAAACCAATCATGCCTTCTCAACACTTCCCAAAGTGTTAACTCATTTCATCATTAACTCAAAAGTTTCTTATTATTTGCCAGCACTTGAAAACTGATGAATTTCCTATAAAAATTGAAGTATCTTATTTTTCTTAAAAAATCAGATCACACAAGAGCCTCACACTTCTGAATTGCTGGATGGTAACAGTTGCCTGGTGTTGAATCACAGTTGCCCTGCTTGTCTTCTCTCCAGCTGGTAACATTCAGCCTGTTTCACTCACTCTTGCTACCTGCCTGACTGCTGTTGGCTACTGCATTCACTCTATACATGGTCATTACTCCTTATAGAGCCACATTTGGAAGTAGGTATCAGAAGCCCCATTTGCAGATATGAAGACTGATGCTTAGGCAGGTTAAGTGACACCCTTTGTCACACAGCTAAGTGGTGAAGTGAGCTTTGAACATGGGCCCTCAAGGTCAAAGCCTGTGCTCCTTTCATGAAACCATGCTGGTCTAATAGGAGTCACAGTAATGGTTATCCTCCATGGGTTAAGTTAGGAGCTTGACAAGCATGACCACACAATCTGCAACGTCCTGGTGGGTATCTTGGTCAGTTTGGGTTACTACAACAAAGCACCATAGACTGGATGGCTTATAAACAACATAAATCTATTCTCACAGTTCTGGAGGTTGAGGTCTGAGATCAGGGTACCAATATAGTCGTGTTCTGGTGAGGGTCTTTTCCATGCAAACTGTCAACTTCTCAGTGTATCTTCACACGGTCAAAAGGAGAGAGCAGCAGGGGTCCCTTTTATAAGGGTAGTAATCCCACAAGGGCTCCACCCTCATGACCTAGTCAGACCCCACTTTTTAATATCATCACTTGGGGGATCAGGATTTTACCATATGAATTTGGGGAGGCCATAAACATTCCGCCTTTAACAGTGAGGTGAAGTTGTTATCCCCCATTTTGCAAATAAGACAGAACAATTAAACAGTTTTCTCAAAGTTGGAGAACTCACAAATGACAACATGCCATCTTGACTCTGAGCCACTTTATTAGACTTGCTGTCTTGTCAGGTACACAGTCTGCAGGTCAGCATCCTCTGGCCTGGGAGAGGGGTCCTGACATCCACCTTGCTGCCATTCACTATGTATTTTGAGGGATTGTCAAAGAGTACACAAGAGGTCAAGACTCTCTGCTTACCTGGTAATGGCACAAGCAGGGAGGCCCCTTTTTAGGACCTTGAAATCTCAAGGGCATCTGACAAGGGACTTATAAATAAGTGGCCCAGTCCTGCAGGAAATCCTTTCTTTCTCTATTTCTCTTTAACCTTGAGGTGAACATTTAATGCAATAGGATAACACAACTCACATTGGTGCTATGTGGGACGGGGTGCTGTGAGAGCAAGGCTATCAAGATCAATTTCCCTAACGCAGGATTTGCAGTATCCTTAGGAAATTCATTTCATAATGGAATATCCCCTCCATCCTCCACAAGAAAAAAATGCTAGGCTTTTTCCCCTGATTGTACAGTAATACATGCTCATTGTACATCATTTGAACAAAGAGGAACAATAAGAAAGTAATCTCACTGCTCTAATGTGATCAATACTAATATTTTTATACATATCCTGCATGTCTTCTCTTCTTGTCTCACATACATCACAACATCGATCATATTCAGAGTAGACGATTACAAATTCTACCCCTTTCATTAAAAAAAAAATCACAAGCTACCTCATTAAGTATTCTTTAAAAACATAATCTTAGTTTCTATATAATAGTCCACTAATGGAAGATCCTGTAATGTATTAGCCCACTTATTTATGACTGGTTCGTTCCCTTTTTTACATCCTGTTAGAATTTCTTTATCATTAATAGGCTTGTTGAAAGTTCATAAGAGTTTGTTAAATCAAACTTCATTTATTGGGTATTTGATATATGCCTTACACCATGTGAAGCATTAGTAGAGATTCCGTACCTGGTCTCCACCTTCAAGGTGCTCTCAACTGACTTGGGATAAGGGACAGTGCATAAAATGCTAACCACGTACATAAGGCTGAACAAACTCAACGTGTCAACAAAGCACAGAGGATAAAAGCTCTAGGAGTTTAGAGGCATGGAGCTCAAATGTATTGTGCACTTACCATGTAGTGCTTTGCATTTAATTTATCCTTCACTGCAACCTGGGGATGCAAGTGTTTTGTATATGAAACTCAGAGAGGGCAAATAATTTGCCAAGGTGGCACAGACAGAAAATAGCAAGGTCAAGTTTGAATCAGTGCAGGACTCCAAAATCTGTGTTTTCTCTGTTAAGCCTCAGGAGATTTCAGGGGAAAAAGCAAATGCTGTGATTGTGTATTGTCAGGGAAGACTTACTAAGAGAGAGGGTGGATGGTAACACATTGATACACATACACATATCTGGGTGTCTAGTTGTTTCCATAAAGTTCCTCTCTGGCCACCTCCTTTTATTCATCAGAAGAGTTACGATGGTGTCTCTGATCATTGGGAGTATTGAGAAGTTTGGGTGTTAAACAAAACCTAATGCATTTGCACTGTTGGTGTTTATATAAAGATGTTTCTCAGCTTGAAGTCACTAAGCTGAAAGACATTGAAAGGTTATTAAAGCTACACATTGGCTGGGTACAGTGGCTCATGCCTGTAATTCCAGCACTTTGGGAGGCCAAGACAGCCAGATCATGAGGTCAGGAGTTCGAGACCAGCCTGGCCAATATGGTGAAACCCCATCTTTACTAAAAGCACAAAAATTAGCCAGGTGTGGTGTCGCATGCCTATAGTCCCAGCTACTCGGGAGGCTGAGGTAGAAGAATTGCTTGAACCCGGGAGGCAAAGGTTGCAGTGAGCCCAGATCACGCCACTGCACTCCAGCCTGGGCGATAGAGTGAGACTCCATATCAGGGAAAAACAAACAAACAAACAAAAACCAACTATATATTAAGGAAATTGGTGAAGCAACATCAAAAGCCCCACAGATGTCACCCATGCTGGAGTGCAGTGTCACAATGTCAAGAACTGGCAAGAGTGTCACATGTGATGGGTGTGGAAAGGCAGCTCACTATAGCAGGTGCTGGGGACTCAGTCAGGGTCTTGGAGAAGCACTTATTTATAGCAAGAATGTTTCATAAATGGTATCTGATAGAGTCAAGACTAGTGGGGAATAAAAACAAGTGGCTTAGAAATAATTATCTATATATCTAAAGTCAACGAAATACTTTTTTCCTAATGTAAAAATACATACTTTTTTTTAGAGGGAGGGGGAACAACTTAAACCAGAAAACACCTTCACATTAATCATTCTTCTCATATACTTCATATTTGTACTTAATGCCTTTCTCCTCTTGGACATCAGAGAGAACACCTGGGTACTCTGGTAGAAGTTTGTATTTCTCCAAATCAATTTCTGGAAGAAAGGTGTCACTTTCAAAGTCTTTCATGATCCTTGTCACAAATAGTTTAAGATGGCCTGGGTGATTCATGGCTTCCTTATAAACAGAACTGCCACCAACTATCCAAATCATGTCTACTTTATTTGCTAATTCTGGTTGTTCAGTAAGTTTTAACGCATCATCCAGACTTCTGGCAAGAAAATTCAGATATTTCCAGATAATGACCACAACCTCTTCAGTAGAAGGTAAACAGAATCTGGTGATTATGGGTAAGAAGACTTGGTTCTCCATTCCTGAGAAGAATCAACCTTTAAAGGGTAGAATTAATTTAGATCTCAGCAGAGAACTCAAGGAACCTCCACAAGGAGCTCGTTTTCTTGAAAAATGAAAACTTTCATTTTGCAGAACAAGAAATTTGGGAAAACCTAGGCCCTATAAAGGATCAAACAAGTTTTGTTTTCCTCGCCATCTAAGATGGTGAGTAGTCTCTCGGGAACTTGCATTGGGAAAGCTTCTGAGGTAGCAGCTCACTCAGGTGGAAGAAAGGTGTGAACTCTTAGCAGCACCTGCCATGGCAAAGCAGCAGAGTTTGTGAGCAGGAGTTTCTTGCATTTGCAATCTCTACACTAAATCACAAGGATTCCAAAAGCAGGGGCCTATGAGATTCATCATAGTTGTTTCCTTAGAATAAGGTGACTAACCGTCGGGTTTTCCTGTGACTCCCAGTTTTAGCACCAAAGTCTCAGGTCCCTGGAAACTCCTTTGTCCCAGGCAAACCTGCCCATCCATGTAACAAAACAGGTTTTGCATAGTCCTAACAGCTCGTTAGGCAGCAGCTCTTGCATCCCAAGCAATTTGCACACATTGATTTTAATCCTCACACTCACGCCTGATGGAGACATTAATATAATCATAGGACAGGTAAGAAAACTGAGGTGAAGAGACATTCAGGAAGATGCCCAATAAGTAATAGAGCTGACATCAGAACCTAGACGGGACTGGCTGGGTAGCCTGTGCTTTCTCTGCTACAATGATGGCTTTGAGCGTGTATTCTAAATAAGACCCAGGTGAGTGGAATAGGCTAACAAGTCGGCAAATGAGGAATAATCAGGCATCAGAAACCGTGAGACCCAAAACATCTCCTGAGCAACCAGAGTCCTGGTGGTGCAAATGAGGTTCACACCTGCCTCTGACACCATCGCTTTTTCCATTACTGTGACTCAACTTGCTTAGCACAGCTAAGGATTATCCCATTTGGCTGAATTGGAAACCTCCCTTCCCTTTGTAATAGAAGCTAATTCAGCCTGTCTTAATGACTCACCTGCAGTTTTGCACGAGGCAAGAGAACAACTGAAAACATCTGTGGCTATTTTCACTTCACTCCATTTACCTCTGCAACTGGATTTTGGGAGTTTGCATTTGCCGAGTGGACTTTGTGAGATTCTTTACAAATAATCAAAGAGGACTGTTGTCTCTGAGCCAGCCAGGGGAAGCAACTTCAGCGTGGGTGTTTCTATAACTCAACAGTAGGTCCCCGCTTTTACCACCACCCAAGATTGTCAGAACGCTGCTTATCTCTCACTGCAGAACTCAGATAACAAGGTAACATAATCCCTGGGCTGCATTTCTTAAAGGAAGAACACACTATTTCTTCAAAGAGGGCAAATTGTCTCCACTAGCATATTTAATCTATCTAGTCACAGAGACTGTGAACATTCTTAATTCCCCCTTTCAAATATATGCATAAAGTTGACTGCACATTTTAAAGAGCCAGATGGATTACTGTTTAACATTCCTAAGAAAGAGGTTCATGGACATCTTCCGGTTTAAAATGACTTCTTAAAATGACTTCTATGAACTGTCCTTAAAACAGCCCTCCCAACAAATTTTAAAAACAAATAAATAAAACAAATACTGGAAGGCACACTCCAGAACATTTTGAAAATAAAAAACCACAATGAGATACCATCTCACACCAGTAAGAATGGCGATCATTAAAAAGTCAGGAAACAACAGGTGCTGGAGAGGATGTGGAGAAATAGGAACACTT